>NC_054079.1:27862989-28042228 GCF_017639655.2 Falco naumanni
GTGTGATCGGTACCCTCTGCTCCTGACCCCTTATAATGTGGTTAGCATAACTAATGCCATTTTATAAGATGTCACAACCCCTGAGCGGGTCACGTATTCATTCTTTCCCTCATTATCGGGCCCTGAAGGTCCTGTGAACCAAGTAGACAAACCAAATATATTTCTTCTTCTCCCTACCGGCCTCAAGATTCCTGGGTGCCAGGCCAATTACTCCCCTCCTTACCAGCCTTGAAGGTCCCAGGCACCCGGTCAACCAGATGATGTTGATGACCCAATCACAGAACAGGGAAGCATAACAGCACACAGAGCACTATCTATAAAATCAAGGAGTTCCAAGTCCTAAGTGGGGGACCTTGGACTGGAACTGCTGCTGGGCAGTGAGACCCATGAATCCCTGGCGGCCAGGGATGCCTCCACTGTTGTCTGCTTCCTCTGAGGCTTGAGTGAGTAACTAGTATTCTTTTATATGATTTTTTGAGTCTAGATGTTTATTTTTATATTGATACAGCAAACCGCCTATTAAGTTCTGACCCAATCTGCAGAGGGTCCAGGTGATTAGAAATCATAAGTAAAGTTGTATTATAAATTCTGCATTGCAGTGCTTATAATTTGTGCTACATTGATTCTGCTTGTAGAAAACCTATGCCATTCTAATAATAAATTCTGTGCTATACTAATTGTAAAAATCCTACTAAGAAAATAAAACTTTAATTGTAAGTACAATTTAGTGCCATCATCATTCTTCCAAGGATTCCTAAAAGAATATGTCTGTCCCCTTAGTGTTGGGTGACAGACCCTCTGGCATATCAGCCACTCCTCCCAGTTTTGGTGCCATCTGCAAAGTTGCTGAGGGTACACTCTTCCCCATGCATATACACCCAGGCTGCAGGGTGTTCCTGGGGCTACTCTGGGAGATATGTCCAGGCAGATGAACTCTGCCTGTTGGCTGAGCTTCAGGAGGAGGTGGGCAGACTGAGGAGTGTCTGAGAAAGAGATAGACCAATGCAGCTGGCCTCTGCCATCTCTTGTACACAAGCCAACTCAGCATGGCCACTATGGAGGTAGGTCCAATATCTGTTTGGCACCTGGATGAAGGCAGTGATACAAGGGTTAGAGAGAAGTTATTGCATGGAGCTGTAAGAGGAACCCCTCCTTTCCCTCTCAGCTACCTTTACAGAATAGGTATGAGACTCTGGGTATGGTAGAAAAAGGACATGATGAGATAGAAGAGGAGCAATCTGTGAAATTCCTTTCACCAATATCAGATCAACCAACCCTTCTCATCAAGAGCAGCATTAAGACCAGGTCTGAGAAGAAACAATGGTGAGTTATTGTCATAGGTGACTCCCTCCTGAGCAGAATGGAAGCACCCATCTGCAGATGAGACCCTCTTTTCAGGAAAATTTACTGCCTCCCTGGGGCCAGAATCAGGGAGGTCACCAGAAAACTGATGAGCTTAGTACAGCCTTCAGACTATTATCCATTCCTGCTATTTCATGTGGGTACTAATGATGTTGCGACAAGAAGTACATGGTAAAACAAAAGAGATTTCAGGGCCCTGGGAAGAAAGCTAAAAAATTCAGGAGCACAGGTATGTTTTCCTCAATCCTCCCAGTAATAGAGAGAGATACTGGAAAAAACAAGTGAGTCCAAGATATAAATACCTGTCTCCAAGATCGGTGCCACTGCCGAAACTTTGGAGGTTTAAATAATGGAAGAGACTTCAAGGCACAGGGTATGCTGGGGCCTGACAGGATCCACCTGTCTTGATGGTGGAAGCATGTCTTTGGTTGCACGCTGGTGGGACTGATTGAGAGGGCTTTAAACTAGAATAGATGGTGGGAAGGGGATATCATCAGGAGAGCTGAAGGTAAACCAAGGGTTGACATGACATCGCCTAAGGGTGGCAATGATAGTGGGAACATTTACACTGCTTCTGGGAACATGGAGGGCTTAGGACCACATCTGAAATGCTTGTACACCAGTGCATGCAATATGAGAAAGAAACAGGATGAACTGGTAGTGCTGGTTAGTTCCCAGAACTATGATATCATTCTTATTAGTGAGGCTTGATGGAATGAGTCCCACGATCGGCATGCTGGGATGGAGGACTACGCACTGTTCAGGAAGGACAGGCAGGGCAGGCAAGGTGGAGGTGTTGCACTATTTGTAAGGGAGAGGTTTGATTGCACAGCCCTTACAGTTAGCGGTGATGTGGTGGAGAGCCTCTGGGTGAGGATTGGGGGTGGGGGGGGGTGGGGGGTGGAAAACAAAGGAGATGTTGCAGTGGGTATCTACTACCGATCGCCCAGCCAGGATGACAGCACTGATGAGTTCTTCTGTAGGCAATTGGGAGAAATCTCTGGATTGGTAGCCCTTGTTCTTATGGGAGATTTCAACTTCCCAGACATCAACCAGGAATATCATACTGCTAGAGATGAGCAGTCTGTGAAATTCTTGAAGTTTGTGGGAGATAATGTCTCGGCACAAGTACTCTGTGAGCCAACTAGGAAAGATGCCCTCCTGGAGTTGTTGTTTGTGAACAGAGAAGGACTTGTGGGAGATGTGATGGTAGGTGGCTGTCTTGGCCACAGTGATCACAAAAGGGTTGAGTGTAAAATTTTCAGTGTAGTGAGAAAAAAAGGTCAGCAGAGTTGCTACGCTGGGCTTCAAGAGAGCAAACTTTAAGTGATTCAGGGAGCTACTTAGCAGTGTCCCCTAGGAATCTGCTTTTGAGGGCTTAGGAGTCCATGAGTGCTGGTCAGTCTTTAAGAACCACCTTTTAGAAGCACAGGAGAAGGCAATTCCAGTGTGTCAAAAGTCAAGCAAGCAGGGCAGAAGACCAGCTTGGCTGAACAGGGAACTCCTCGTGGAGCTCAAGAGGAAAAAGAAATTGCATGATCTCTGGAAGCGAGGTCGGGCTTCACAGGAAGAGTACAGAGCTGTGGTTCATATATGCAGGGAGAAGACACAAAAGGCCAAAGCTCAATTAGAGTTGAAACTGGGCAGTGTTGTGACAAACAAGGGCTTTTTAAAGTACATTAACGGCAAGAGGAGGTCTAAAGTAAACATTGGACCGATACCTGTTGAAGATGGTCACCTGACTAATAGCGATGCAGAAAAAGCAGAGGCATTCAATGCTTTTTTTGCCTCAGTCTTTAATAATACTGAGAGACTTCGGGCTGCTCAGTCCCCGGAGTCGGAGGACCATGAGCGTGGGAACAGTGACTTTCCATTTGTGGACACTGAAACTGTAAGGGACCAGCTGTATCATCTGAATGTACACAAGTCCATGGGGCCTGATGGGATTCACCCCAGAGTTCTGAAGGAGCTAGCGGATGTTACGGCAGTACCCTTCTCAATCATCTACCAAAGGTCTTGGGAGTCTGGGGAGGTCCCCGCTGACTGGAAGCTAGCCAACGTTATTCCAATTTACAAGAAGGGCATGAGGGAAGACCCAGGGAACTACAGACCCGTTAGTCTAGCCTCAGTTCCTGGGAAAATTATGAAGATCATACTGGGTACTATTGAAAGGCATTTAAGGAATAATGCAATCATCGGGCACAGTCAATGTGGGTTTACAAAGGAAAAGTCTTGTCTAACTAATTTGATATCCTTCTATGGTAAGGTCACCCACCTAGTGGATGAAGGGAAGGCAGTGGATGTAGTCTTTCTGGATACTGTCCCTCATAGCATCCTTCTTGCGATGAGCGAGGGGAAGCAAGCAGCCGACTCAATGTGAGTGATAAAGCAAGCTTTCGATTTATTACGGCGCGATTATGTCTTATATACAGTTCCAGTTAATTATGCCTACAAGTCATCTGCTAATTGGCTAAGCTCTAAAGGGTTACATTTTCATACGTCCTCCTACTTGCGGTTTCTGCGGATAGCTAGCTACATATATTTTTTTCTCTCTTGTCTACGCGAATTCCTCAAAGTTATTTACAACATTAGGCACAAGGTCAGTGTTTTTCTCAGCTTCCTTATCAGCGTGCCTCAGCACAGCTGCAAGGCCTGCTTCAGCTAACTTACGCTAACTTTGTTTCACAAAGATCTTTAAGGGAGTCATGGCCGTGATCACACAGCCATTCTGCAACATTTCCCCCTTTTTCTCTTTGCGCAAGCAAAACTTGTGCAGTTACACGCTCGAGTAATTTTCGAATACAAGAGAGAGCACAGCTTAAACATACGAGTGCAATGCTAACAATTATTACTATAAACAACACACTTTACAACAGCCCTTTTAAACTACCAGAAGACCGCCTTAATAATAGAGCACCATAACTTAGTCCATTAATTATCAGAGGTCCTCGGACACGAGTTGCAATTTTTTGTGTTCGGTTGTCAATTAATGTTGTATCTACTGCTGTTGCCAGGTCCAGGCCGAGGCTCCCTCGGGTGGCGGGTTGTAACACGGTGTCTGTCGATAAGAGTTGGTCATGTCTCCTGGAGGGGGTGTCGTGAAGGTGACAGGAGTCGCGATTGGGGTCGACGCGCTGCGGCTCCTCGCGCTCGGTTTCTCGTTTCCCGTCTGCCGACAGACATTGGTGTTGTGGGTTCCTTGCTGACAATTTCGGCACCACACTTGACGTTGTCGACATCAGTCATGGGTATGTCCTGGCTTCCTGCATCGATAGCAGAGGAAGTCTCGGCGCGTGGTGGTCACTGGCTTCGGGGGCGCGGTAGCCCCAGGGGGGGCGCAGAGGCGCAAGCGCTGCAAATGCCTGACTTTGGGCTTGCACTAAATCTCTCCCTACTGCTTGGATTGCTTCCACTAGCAAGGCTTGCTGACCTACTGGCACCCGACTCATTCGCTCTAGCATTGTTTCTACAGAAGAATCTAAGGGCAGGGTTACTAAAATGCCTTTGGTGTAACTGTTACTATTCTCCAGAATACACTGGCACAATAACTGCCCTTTCATAAAGTTAGGTGTATCTGGTGGGCTCACTGTGGAGGCCTGACTCATTCACTGTACTACGTAACTGACTTAATATTTTCCAATCAAAGCCTCCCAGGTTCCCTGTCTTTGGTTAGCGGCATTCATCTGATACGTTACAGGGAAAGCTTGTGGGGGGTTGACTTGATCAGCAATATCAAATATTCCCTGAGCAGCCGCTTCTTGTGCTATTTTTTGCCAATTAATGTGCGTAGAACGCACCAGTTTCTTTACTGTATTTTTCTTTGTTCTTTTTCTTTTTTTTTTTAATTTTTTTTTTTTTTTTTTTTTAGAATTTTGTATTGACTGCCCACTGCTATTTTCTTCCTCAGCAGCACTTTCGTCAAATGTGTCCCCGCCCTCTGCCCCCCCCAAGGCTACTGCGCCGAAAAAAGGGGGGGGGGGGGGGGGGCGAAGGACACGAAGGGTCTATAGGTGGTACAGTGGGCTCTATAGGTGGTACAGAGAGCACTGTTTGTGATAAAGAGGGTATTGGAATGTGATTTTCACATAGCATAATTTTTCCTGCATTAGGATCTGCGCTTGCAAGTCGGCTTGTTACTGCCGCAGCAAGGCGTTCTGCTTGATATCTTTTTATACAATTAGTTACTCCACGCCATGATTTCATCAATTCTTTTGCTGCCTTATCGTCATCTATAACTAAGTCCCACAAACAGTCCCTAAACGCACGCCACTCCTCTACTTCAAACATTTTTTCGGGGTCTGTAAAAAACCCTTTCGCTTTTCCCATAGTAATTAACCCGGCCAGATCTTTTAAAGGGCCTACTCCCCGCTTTTCTAAAAAGCATTGTAAAAGAGCGAGTGCTACCTCTTTTTCCATAGCGCGCTTAAAACAGTCCTTTTCCTTGATTAAGATGCAGCCTTTTCTCTGGGTAGACACTCACGGACGGCGAACCTTTCCTTGATTAGTCGTCGGTTCAAGCACGGATCGAGGTACGATGCCTGCATCAGTCGATCTTTGCTCCCTGGTCGCTGCTACCAGTGCTTCTCCGTCCTCGCTGTCCGGTGAAGAACAAGGATTGGGGGTCCCTGTTCGGGTGCCACTTGCGACGAGCGAGGGGAAGCAAGCAGCCGACTCAATGTGAGTGATAAAGCAAGCTTCGATTTATTACGGCGCGATTATGTCTTATATACAGTTCCAGTTAATTATGCCTACAAGTCATCTGCTAATTGGCTAAGCTCTAAAGGGTTACATTTTCATACGTCCTCCTACTTGCGGTTTCTGCGGATAGCTAGCTACATATATTTTTTTCTCTCTTGTCTACGCGAATTCCTCAAAGTTATTTACAACATTAGGCACAAGGTCAGTGTTTTTCTCAGCTTCCTTATCAGCGTGCCTCAGCACAGCTGCAAGGCCTGCTTCAGCTAACTTACGCTAACTTTGTTTCACAAAGATCTTTAAGGGAGTCATGGCCGTGATCACACAGCCATTCTGCAACACCTTCTGGACAAGCTGTCCAACTGTGAGATGAGCAGGTACATGGTGCGCTGGGTGAAGAACCGCCTGAACGGCAAGGCTCAGAGAATTGTAGTGAATGGGGCTACATCTGGCTGGCAACCGGTCACCAGTGGTGTTCCTCAGGGTTCAATTCTAGGGCCAATTGTGTTCAATATTTTTATCAATGATCTGGAAGCAGGAATTGAATGCACCATTAGCAAGTTTGCTGACGATACCAAACTGGGAGGTGCTGTTGACTCTCTTGCAGGACAAGAGGCCTTGCAGAGATATGTAGGTAGATTGGAGCATTGGGCTATGATTAATGGGATGAAATTTAACAAGTCCAAATGCCAGATTCTGCACCTAAGATGGAGTAATGCCGGGCACAAGTATAAATTGGGAGAGGAGTGGCTGGAGAGCAGCCCTGCGGAAAGGGATCTGGGGGTGCTGGTTGACAACAGGCTCAATATGAGTCAGGAGTGTGCCCTGGCAGCCAAGAGAGCAAACCGCATCCTGGGGTGCACTAAACACATGCCATGGTTTAACTGAAATCAATGGGTGTTGAAACTTTCGAACACTGGGATAAACATTTAGCAAAGGCTACCTGGCTGGTTGATACCAGAGCATCTGCCAGCCAAGCTGGTCCTGCCCAATCAAAGCTAGCTCAGGTCAGGTCACTGCTGCACTTGCACTGCTTCTTGTAAGGCTTGTCCTCCAATGGTTCAGGTGGTTCCTGCTACAGTCATTCCTATAGCATGAAACTCATATCATGGGTTGCAACAATGTAAAGGTATATCCATTACAATCTCTGTAAGGGACGAAAAAAGTTGACCTTGTAGAGAAACAAGGCTGCACTGGCAGAACCGTTAGTGTACAGATAAGTGGCCAAACTTGGCAGTGAAACCGCAAGCGTGTGAACAGCTCACAATGAGCAACTGCTTTGCTACACATAGACAAATTCCCAGGTGCTCTGCTGCACGTAGGCACATTCCAGGGCAGAACTTGGGTAGATAAGCAATTGTATATACCCAGCACTTATGTATGCAATAAAAGATCTCACTTCTTCACTGACTTGGGGTCTGTGCCTTCACATGCCACAAATGGCACCCGAACAGGGACCTGAGGGATAAAAACTACAACTCTGATGGCATAGCCCAGCTGAACCAGGGAAAAAGGGAAGACGGATACACAAGCACTCTCATCACCACTGCAGGACGGCAAGTGAGCGGCTGGGAACCACAGGACAATCATTACCATGGGAACAGAAAAATCATATGGATGTTTTGCAGAAAATTTTAAGGACTTATGGGGACAATGTGTCTCAGCTATCCATTGTAACCTTCTTGGCGCAGGCTCGGGACAATTGTTCTTGGTTCCTTAGAGAGGGCGTGCTGAATATCACCGTATGGAAACATATCGGGGATGAGTTGGGACAGCGAAACGGTGAGAAATCAAAGAGTTTGCTGGTAACGTGGCAAGTATTTTCAACTCTTAGCCACTTACAGACTGTTAATGTGGCAAAACTTCCGCATTATAGCGCGGCAGCCTCATCAACAGCAAGCGGAGATAAAGAACAGCAGCCACTGTCTTTGCATAACGATCCTGAGCCTGATGATCCTTTCAACCCAGGCTTAGTAGATCCGGAAAAGGAGCCAGATCTCTACCCACCAGATAACAACAATGCAGGCGTAATCCTTGTGCTTCCAAGTGAGCCAACAGCTCTGTTTAACCCTATGACCAAGGAGCCTGGACCGAAACAGCCAAAATCGACCCCACCCACAGATTCTGCATTTTGGGCAAAACCAGCTGAGTTGTCACACTCCGGTGAGTCGTCCAAAGTATACTATGGTGCCGTAGATCAGCAGAAAGGAGGCTATGAGAAAGGGAGATGTGGAATTACTCAGTGCATTCCCCGTCTGGTACCAGGCGGGGCGACCAGCTGTGTGGAAGCAACTCCCATACAAAGCTGTAAAAGAACTTAAATGCTCTGACAACGATTTACAATTACTTCTCATGCAGCTCGAGGTTGAAAATGCAAATGCGGATTGTCAAAGAATTTTGTGTCCACTTCAGAATAGTAACTCTTCATTAGCAGATATAAGGGCTTGCCAGAATGTTGGCACTGAGACCCATTGCGCAGATATACTTGCTGCTGCCTTGTCACAGCAAATGGTAGTGGCAAATGCACAATGAGGCTCTTGTTTTAATTGTGATCAAGTAGGTCACTTCAAAAAAGAATGTAAGGTGGTAGATAGGAAAAAAACTAATGGGCCCAAGACTCCCTCAAGACCTTGCCCACGCTGCCAAAAAGGGCATCACGGGGCCAATGAGTGCCGTTCTAAATTCCATCAGGATGGCCATGCCCTTCCCCCAAATCAGGGAAACGGGAAATGGAGTGCGAAACTGCGGCACGCCCAGACAAAAAGTCCGGCAGTGATGACAGTTCAACAACAGCCGACTCTTGACAGTTGGCCTCAGACCTCTGGCTGGCCACCCGTGGCAATGCCAGAGTGGACTTGGCCGTCTCCCAGTCAATCTTAATCACTGATACCACTGTACATTTGCTCCCAACCGGAGTCTGGGGTCCCTGTCATGGTTTAACCCCAGCCGGGAACCAAGCACCATGCAGCCACTTGCTCACTTCCCCTTACCCAGAGGGATGGGGAGGAAAATCTGAAAGGAATGTAAAACTCAAGGGTTGAGATAAGAACAATTTAATAGGTAGAGCAAAAGCTGCGCACACAAGCAAAGCAAAGCAAGGAATTCATTCAGCACTTCCCATGGGCAGGCAGGTGTTCGGCCATCCCCAGGAAAGCAGGGCTTCATCACATGTAAACGGTTCCTCGGGAAGACAAACGCCATAATGCCAAATGTTGAGCCCCCCCCTTCCTTCTTCTTCCCCCAGTTTATATATTCAGCATGACGTCATATTGTATGGAATACCTCTTTGGCTAGCTTGGGTCACCTGTCCTGGCTGTGTCCCCTCCCAATTTCCTGTGCCCCCCCAGCCCTCTCGTTGGCAGGGCCCAAGAAACTAAAAAGTCCTTGATTTAGTATAAATATCACCCAGCAACAACTAAAAATATCAGTGTCCTATCAACATTGTTCTCACATCATAGCCAAAACACAGCACTGTGCTACCTACTAAGAAGAAAATTAACTCTATCCCAGCTGAAACCAGGACAGGTCCCTTAGGGAATGACTGTAATGCGCTTTTGCTGGGACGCTCTTCAGTAACTCACTCAGGGCTGTTTATACTTCCTGGAGTGATTGACGCCAATTACATTGGTGAAATAAAAATGATGGCTTGGACCCCATCCCCTCCATGTCATATTCAAAAGGGAGAAAAAAATAGCTCAGCTTGTATTATTTCAAAATGTGGGTCCAAAAGGGCGAAGCAAAAGGCAAGGTGGGTTTGTGTCCTGGTTTTGGGTGGGATGGAGTTAACTTTCTTCTTAGTAGTTAGTACAGTGCTGTGTTTTGGCTATGATGTGAGAACAATGTTGATAACCACACTGATGGTTTTAGTTGTTGCTGAGTAATATTTATACTAAGTCAAGGACTTTTCAGTTTCTTGGGCCTTGCCAGCCAGAGTGCTGGAGGGGCACAAGAGAGTGGGAAGGGACACAGCCAGGTCAGCTGACCTGAACCAGCCAAAGAGGTATTCCATACCATGGGATGTCATGCTTGGTATATAAATTTGGAGGGTTAGCTGGGGGGAGGATCGTTACTCGGGGACTGGCTGGGCATCGATCAGTGGGTGGTGAGCAGTTGTACTGTGCATCACATGTTTTCCTTTTCCTTTTTCCTTTGGATTTTATCCTTTCCCCCCACCTTTCCATTATAATTGTTGTTATTATTGTTATTATTGTTATTCTTACCTCTTTATTCTGTTTCAATTATTAAATTGTTCTTATCTCAACCATCAAATTTTACATTCCTTTCTGATTCTCCTCCCCACCCTTCCAGGTGGAAGGGAGTAAGCAAGCGTCTCTGTGGTGCTTGGTTGTCGGCTGGGGTTAAACCAGGACAGTTTGGCAGCACCAACCTTCCACAGATTATGTGGGCACACCAAATTACTCACAACCCACCATTATTAACCTGTTATATTGAGGGAAGACCCTTTTCAGGCTTAGTGGACACTGGCGCTGATGTTTCGGTAGTTTTGCAATTGGACTGGTGGAAGAGTCGCCTTTGAAAGACCCCGCATCAGCAATAGTATGTGTTGGGGGAATACAGCTGCCTAAACAAAGTGCCAGACCAATTTTAGTACTCAACCCTGAAGGACAACGAGGACATATCACTCCATATGTCATGCAAATCCCCTGCACTCTGTGAGGATATGATTTGCTGAGCCAATGGGGGGTTACCTTGAAGACAAATTTGTCCTAAGGGCCACTGAGTTGCAGCCAATGATTAAACTCACCTGGAAAACAGATACACCAGTGTGGGTGGAACAGTGGCCCTTGCGCACAGAAAGGCTGCACAAATTGCATGAACTGGTGCAGGAGCAACTCAAAGCAGGCTGTATTGTACCCTCCACTAGCCCGTGGAATACTCCTGTCTTTGTAATACCAAAAAAAAGAGTGGCAAGTGGCGACTTCTACATGACTTGCGAGCTATCAATGCAGTGATTGAGCCTATGGGAGCTTTACAACCCAGCATCCCCTCTCCTGCTATGCTGCCAGACTCCTGGTCACTTATAGTGATTGATCTTAAAGACAGTTTCTTCGCCATACCATTACATCCTGACGATGCACCTCGG
The DNA here is from genome assembly GCF_017639655.2 of Falco naumanni. Taxonomy (NCBI): domain Eukaryota; kingdom Metazoa; phylum Chordata; class Aves; order Falconiformes; family Falconidae; genus Falco; species Falco naumanni. Next base: position 27,874,151 of record NC_054079.1, read on the forward strand.
TTTGCGTTTAGGGTACCAGCAATTAATCATCAGGAACGCACCATGCGTTTTCACTGGGCTGTGTTGCCACAAGGCATGTTAAACAGCCCCACCATGTGTCAAATGTTGTAGCGCAGGCTATCAGTCCTGTTCGCAAAAGGTACCCGCAGGTTTTCATCTACCACTATATGGATGACATTTTAGTATCGGCATCATCCTCCTCATTGGTCACTCAAGCCGTGATGGACCCAAGACGATCATTAAGCAACGCCAGCCTCTGTATAGCAGAGGAAAAGGTCCAAACTCAAGCGCTATGGAGATATCTTGGATGGAAAATTGAGACAGATATTCTTCCTCAACCTTTACACCTTGCTACAAATGTCAGGACCCTCAATGACCTGCAAAAGATACTGGGTACCATCAACTGGGTGTGACCATATCCGGGAATAACTACGCAAAACCTGGCACCATTGTTTACCCTGTTAAAAGGAGACTCATTTGTTGTCGCCACGTACACTCACCTTCAAGGCCAAAAGGACTTTGCAAACCATAACCAATAACATACAGGAGGATCAGAGTCATCATATTACACTAACTTTGCCTGGTTTGTTGGTTTTGATTTATAATGAATTTCAGCCTCATGCTCTTTTGTTTCAATGGGCAGCTGAACACCAGGATTCATTAAGGATTTTGGAGTGGGTCTTTTTGCCTCACTTTTTCTAAAACAGTGACAACTTATTGACATGTTGGTTATCCTTATTCAAAAGGCTCAACATTGTCTGCAGGCCCATGATCCAGCCACCATTTTTATACCTTTGGCCAAACAGGACTTTAATTTTGGGGTTAAGCAAAGCCTCTCACTGCAGTCTGCTCTGGCTGACTTTAGTGGAACCATTGCCTTTTCTATTCCTCGACATAAATTGCTTCACTCTTTAACTGATTTGCCCTTACAATTGAAAATGCATATTTCTCATGTACCTATCCCAAATGCCCTGACTGTTTTCATCGATGGCTCGGGACCTTTGGGAAAGGCTGTTGTATCATGGAAAAATGAGCAAGGGTACTGGGACTCAGATGTTATCTTTGTTACTGGCTCTACACAAATAGTGGAGTTAGCTGCAGCTGTTCGTGCCTTCACATTGTTCAGACAACAACCTTTAAACCTAGTTGCAGATTCTTTATATGTTGTAGGGATAGTGCCTAGATTGGAAGGTTCATTTTTAAAAATGGTTTCTAACCAACAGTTGTTTTGTTGAAACATCTTTTGTTCCTATTGGAGCATCACTGTTATGACTATTTTGTTTTGCATGTGCGGTCACACACCTCATTGCCTGGTCCCATTGTTGAAGGCAATAAGGTGGCGGACATTTTTACCACGTCTGTTGTTACCCCCGGTGCTTATCAACAGGCTAAGCTTTCACATGACTTTTTTCACCAAAATGCTAAGGCGCTGCAACATTCATATCACCTGACACAAGAATAGGCCCGGAAGATTGTGAGGGCCTGTCCCGACTGTCAAAACGTCAGCCCTTTACCCCTTTACCCCAGTGTTAAACCTTGTGACCTCCAAGCCCAAGAAATTTGGCAAACTGATATCACACATTCCCTTGTTTGGGAATCTTAAATATGTTCATGTTTCAGTTGACACCTTTTCACACTATGTTTTTGCCACTGCTCACACCAGGGAGAAAAGCTGTGACGTTTACCATCATTGGCTTGCTTGTTTTGCTACCATGGGAGTTCCTGCTCAAATTAAAACCGACAATGGCCCAGCATATATAGCACAACGCACATGCCTGTTTTTGCAAAATTGGGACATTACCCACGTGGCAGGCATTCCCCACTCGCCCACTGGACAGGCTATTGTTGAACGAACTCATCGGTCTCTTAAAGACATGCTGCAAAAACAAAAAAGGGGGAATAGTGGTTTGCTTGTGAGTATTGATTTATGGTGTTTTATTAAAGTAATCATATTAATCACACAGTGAGTCCTAGTGTTTGGTTGCACCACCCAGGTCTATAACAACAGGTGAAGCGGATTCCCCACTCTGGGTAGCAGGCAGGAAGTCTGTCGAGTCACAACAGCAGCCCAGGTTATTAAGATATTGCAAATTATAGTCAGTAAATACTATGGCAGCAATAAATTATAACAACAATTAATTACAGCAACAATCAATATTATGGCAACAATCATTATAATAGCAAAACCTAAGTAGGTATATACTATTACAGCTTACTACAAACTTATCATTAGTAAAGCAAACTTATCAACAATTTAACAGCAGATATACTTGTGATAGATTACTTGCACAGATATATAATACTACCTCTGAGAATGCCTTGACTGAGACCAGGATGCAAACTACATCTGAGGCCACGATAGCAGAGGCAGGGACCCAAACTGCATTTGAGGACACCATGGGTGAGATAGGGACCTAAACAACTACATCAACTGCTTCAGTAGTGAAAAAGAAACAGTGGACAAGGAGGTCAACAGGTGTTACCATCAATTAGTAAGGTGTCGTAGTTTAACCCTAGCCAGCAACCAAACACCACGCAGCTACTCGTTCATTCCCTCCACAGCGGGATGGGGGAGAGGGTCAGAAGAATAAAAGTAAGAAAACTCGTGGGTTGAGATAAAGACAGATTAAAAGATAAGGTAGAAGCTGCACATGCAAGCAAATCAAAACAAGGAATTCAATCACTACTTCCCATGGGCAGGCAGGTGCTCAGCCATCCCCAGGAAAGCAGGGCTCCATCACTCCATCACGCATAACGATTACTTGGGAAGGCAAATGCCATAATGCCAAATGCCCCACCCACCTTCCTTCTTCTTCCCCCAGCTTATATACTCAGCATGATGTCATATGGTATGGAATATCCCTTTGGCTAGTTTGGGTCACCTGTCCTGGTTGTGTCCTGTCGCGACGGAGGGAAGACACAGTCACTCAATATGAGTGATCAGCAGACTTCGTTTATTGTCCCTTACAGTCACCTTTTATGCCTTGTTATAATTAGCTCATACATATTACAAAAGTTAAGCTCATTATTGGTTAGTTGCCTAAATACCAAGCCCGCCCCTAGTTTCTCTTCTGTAGTTATCTGTTCCCACCTGCAACATTCTTTTCCCACCGCGATCTTCCTGTTATTGTGTAACAAGGACAGCCAAAGACAGTGTATTTTGCTTTACTTCAGATAAGCTGAGAGCGATGTGCATTTTTGTCCAGCCAGCTGGACTATGTCTATGTGACCCTTTTCAGCTAGCCAGTTATCCACAATCCCCCCGTTTTTATTTTGGGCGACATAGGCTTGGTTGACCATTTTCAATAACAGCGTTTTAACACAGGAAAATACACAGCCAACTTATAAAATCTCAGTTCAGAAGTATAATTCACGAAATACTTGAAAAATAAACTTAGCTTGAAGATTTAATTTAGATGCTCTTTCTGTTCCAGTGATATAAAAAGTTTTAAAACTTCAAAGGTAATTTTAAAGTTCTGAACATGGACTAATGCAAGCTCAAAACCCAAAAAGAAACCAAACTGATGTTTGACTAGGAATATTTGCAAATATTTTAGTGGAAAATCCCTGACCATTAACAATTTTCTGTCCAAATAACAACTGCCCTTATGCAACCAACCAGTCCATACATTTTCTGAAGAATACCTCATTGATATCAAAGAATTAACAAAGGGAAAAAAATTAGTTCTAAGCTATATACATTCATAAGTGGATTTTTCAATAGTTACATACAGATTTACACACTAAGCCATAATGGCTTGTAGGTGATACACACAAGAAGAGTACGTTGCTTATCTGTCTGAATGTCTATGCTAAATTTGACAACTATGCCACAAGCCAAGCCTACATGGGTGCTGTATGTTATGCACGTTCCTTAACAAACAGAAGTATAATAGACAAATTCCCAAGATCTAGTCCCCAACCTAATTATATTATTTTGTAGCCAATTAAGGAAAATAACACAAATGTGCATATCTACATGTGCACACACCTTTTAGTTCAGAACCAATCTGTGATAAAAGGCCTTAGCCTTATGGCATCATCGAATCTTAACGAGTACAGTAATTAAAAATGCAGTCTTACTGTAAGTGTGATTTATGCTGACATTCCCTCAAATGCTACACGTGAGTACTTCTCACTCAACTGCCTCAAGTTAAAATAGAAGTATTTGTTAATATGTATTAAAAAATCATTAATTCTCTACAATAGCAGTTGACTTCCATAACACTATGTAAGCAAAAGAGGCTTAAGATGGGTTTTCTGAATACTAACAATTTATTATAGACTGTCTAAACTCAGGTCTTGAAAGATTTCACTCTGCCAGACATGGAAACACTGTTGCACTCCAGTTGTGATATCCCTTTTCCCAAGTTGTCACATGCACATCTCGCTCAAGCAACATTATTGTTAAAGTTTCTCTCTGCTACATAAAAGCATATTGCACTTGTAGACATAAAAGACAGCACCCTTACTTAGATTATTACCTTATTACCTTGTAACTCTTAGTATACCTTGTATCTCTGATTTCATCACTTCAAAAATTCACCAGAAGCAGATAAAACCACAGCATCAGACTAAACTACACCTTAACTGCTGATTCAAATAAAGGCATTCTCTTCAGATATGCCTAATGCTTACAAATAATTTTGGCTGGTTTTGATCAAAAAACTATTATTACAATAATGATCAAAAATAATAATCCCATTTGCAAAATGCCTTTAAGCCAGCCTCCTAGTCCCAACCAATTTCCACATTCAGAATACAGCATAAATACAGAATACAGAATAAATTATCTCCATCAAGGCAAAAAGGCTTCTTTTTAAACACAGAGATGTTTGCTAGTTCAAGGCAGAAACCCATTTCTTGTAGGTGACATCTGAAGCACTTTTTTTTTTTTTTTTTTTTTTTTGTGGGCTTGTAATCAAGTCCATATTTTTCCTTGAGAAGCTTAAGCTGTTCCACTTGTTTCAGGAGTGTTTCCAACTCTGAGTTGTCGAATAGGTCCGTATTTCCCAAAAATATCATACATTTCCTCCGCTGTGATTTTTATACGGCAGGTTCCGAATATAAAGGATCCGATTGACCTCTGGGGGCAGCCAGATGTTAGCTCGCTTGGCCGCTTGCATCGCCATGGCGCCGATCGGAGGGGGGGGGGGGGGGGGGGCGGTGCCGCCTTGGAGAGAAACCGCGGCCGGGAAGGGGCCTGCCGTGCTGCGCGCCGCCGCTCGCCGCTGCCGCGGGGGACCCGGATGCTATCCCATACGCTAATAACCCGGGTAATTCCTTTTTACAATCTATGTCCCGAACGCTCCGCTTTTCTAAAAAGCAAATGAGCGAATCGTACGTCGCTTGTCTCTCCATACCTTCGTCAGCGCTGTTGCAGCCTTTGCGAGACTTCGGCGACGCGTGGCCGGCGGGACCCTCTGTAGGTGCTCCCGGGCGCGGGGACTGTGCCCTTCCGCCTCCTGCGCTGCTTTCAGGACCGGTACCCGAATCTCCGTCGAACCGTGGCTCGCAGGTTCAGCCCTCTCTAGGGTCCCTGTTCGGGCGCCATTTGTCGCGACGGAGGGAAGACACAGTCACTCAATATGAGTGATCAGCAGACTTCGTTTATTGTGCCTTACAGTCATCTTTTATACCTTGTTATAATTAGCTCATACATATTACAAAAGTTAAGCTCATTATTGGTTAGTTGCCTAAATACCAAGCCCGCCCCTAGTTTCTCTTCTGTAGTTTTCTGTTCCCACCTGCAACATTCTTTTCCCACCGAAATCTTCCTGTTATTGTGTAACAAAAACAGCCAAAGACAGTGTATTTTGCTTTACTTCAGATAAGCTGAGAGCGATGTGCATTTTTGTCCAGCCAGCTGGACTATGTCTATGTGACCCTTTTCAGCTAGCCAGTTATCCACAGTGTCCCTTCCCAATTTCCCATGCCCCTCCAGCCCTCTGGCTGGCAGGGCCCAAGGAACTGAAAAGTCCTTGATTGAATATAAACATTACCCAGCAACAACTGAAAACGTCAGTGTCCTATCAGCATTGTTCTCACAGCAAATCCAAAACACAGCACTGCACCAGCTACTAAGAAGAAAATTAACTCTATCCTGGCTGAAACGAGGACAGTATCCACCCCTTATTCCTGTCACGGGAAAGGAGGGGGAGATTTTATCAACCCCTAGTGTTTGATCTGTCTATCAGTGCCCCAGGAAAGCTGAGACCCTTGTGCCTGACCAGTCTGTCAGCATCCCATTATAGGGACCCTTCACTGAACAGTCCTGCTGGATCAGAGGGCAGTTCAACTGACTTGTTTAGGGAAATGCACCAACAGCATAAGGGGGACCCCTCAGCAGGTCTTCCCACTTTATTTGAATATGTTACCTGCTGCTGGCAACTGCTAGTGCCCACAAAGGACTAACACTAACAGTTTACAGAATAACACTATTAGTATAAAATCGTGACGAATCAAGATTCATGATTGCTGGTGATAGGTATTGTCTGCAAAAAGAAGCTTGAAGTGATATACAACCAAACTATCATCACTAATAACAGCTAGCATGAGTTAATTATTGTTGTGACCCGACAAACTTCCCACCTGCTGCCCAGAGCGGGGAATCCGCTTCACTGGTTATAGACCCAGGAGGTGCAACCAAACACTAGGACTCACTGTGTGATTAATATGATTACTTTAATAAAACACCATAAATCAATACTCACAAGCAAACCACTATCCTGTTGCAGAATGGCTGTGTGATCACGGCCATGACTCCCTTAAAGATCTTTGTGAAACAAAGTTAGCGTAAGTTAGCTGAAGCAGGCCTTGCAGCTGTGCTGAGGCATGCTGATAAGGAAGCTGAGAAAAACACTGACCTTGTGCCTAATGTTGTAAATAACTTTGAGGAATTCGCGTAGACAAGAGAGAAAAAAAATATATGTAGCTAGCTATCCGCAGTAACCGCAAGTAGGAGGACGTATGAAAATGTAACCCTTTAGAGCTTAGCCAATTAGCAGATGACTAGTAGGCATAATTAACTAGAACTGTATATAAGACATAATCGCGCCTTAATAAATCGAAGCTTGCTTTATCACTCACATTGAGTCGGCTGCTTGCTTCCCCTCGCTCGTCGCACTATCCCTGTTGATATAATGGAGGTAATGATCATATGTTGATCACCCTTGATAGTATTATAATAAACAACACACAGAAAGGTAAAGAAATAGACTACAAAGTTGATCGACACATTATAGTAAGCTACAAGCGGACAAAGTAAATAGACTTATGACCTGCTCAGAGGGAAAGCGCTGCGTGACAATAAGGGATCTCAGGTCAGCTGAGACGGAGCTCCATAGAGCACTCTCTGAGCTGAGATTTTATATCCTCACAGTCACGTAGGCTTTTCATATGGATAACTTTGATAGGCAAGCCTTTTTTATCAGTTTAGACACAACATGGAGGTGTTACAAAGCTGGATGTGTGCTCCCCTTTAGATGATAGATAGTTTTTGTGTTTGAGCTTTGTTCCCCTTGAGACGGAGGGTGTGAGTGAGGCATTGTTTTCACAATACACAGGAGGGATTGAGGGCCTCAGAAAGGAGAAACTACCCAGCCTACACCCAGTTCTGTTCCTCTCTTTATGGCTTCAGTGGGTGTTTCCCTTCTTCAGCACACTTCTTTGTTGTTTTTTTCCAAACAACAGCCTGTACCTCACAACAAGTTGTCCAACTATGAGATGAGCAGGTACGCAGTGTGCTGGGTGAAGAACTGGCTGAATGGCAGGGCTCAAAGGGTTGTAGAGAATGGTGCTACAACTGGCTGGCAACCAGTCCCCAGTGGTGTTCCTCAGGACTCAATTCTAGGGCCAGTTCTGTTCAATAAAATTATCAATGATCTGGATGCAGGAGTTGAATGAACCATTAGTAAGTTTGCTGATGATACCAAACTGGGAGGTGCTGTTGACTTGCTGGAGGGATGAGATGCCATGCAGAGGGATCTAGATAGACTGGAGCATTGGGCAATCATCAGTGGCATGAAATTTAACAAGAAATGCCTGACTCTTCACCTGGGATGGAGTAATGCTGGGAGCAAGTATAGATTGGGGGAGGAATGGTTGGAGAGAAGTTCTGCAGAAAGGAATCTGGGGGTGCTGGTTGACAGCAGGCTCAATATGAGTCAGCAGTGTGCCCTGGCAGCCAAAAAGGAAAACCATATCCTGGGGTGCATTACACACAGCATAACCAGACAGTCAAAAGAGGTCATTATCCAGCTCTATTTAGTGTTTGTGTGGCATCACTTTGAATATTGTATTCAGTTCTGGGCCCCACAATTTAAGAAAGGGTCCTTGAATGTGTCCAGAGGAGGGCAACAAAGCTGGTGAAAGGGCTGGAAGGCATGTCCTATGAAGAGCTGCTAAGGACTCTGGGTTTGTCTAGTTTGGAGAAAAGAAGGCTGAGGGGTGACCTCATTGCTCTACAGCAGGGGTCCTCAAACTATGGCCCGCGGGCCGGATACGGCCCCCCAGGGTCCTCAATCCGGCCCCCGGTATTTGCAGAACCCCCCCGCCCCCCCCACCGGGGGTTGGGGGGGAAAACCAAGCAGCCGCAGATGACTGCCTGCCCCTTCATCCGCGCCGGCCCCCTGGTTAAAAAGTTTGAGGACCCCTGCTCTACAGCTTCTTGAGGAGGGGAAGCAGAGAGGGAGGTGCTGATCTCTTCCCCCTTCTATCTAATGACAGGACACGTGGAAACAGCTGAATGCTGTCGGGGGAGGTTCAGACTTGACATTAGGAAACACGTCTTTATCGACAAGGTAGTCAAACATTGGAACAGGCTTCCTAGAGAGCTGGTCGATGCCCCAAGCCTGTCAGTGTTTAAGAGGCATTTGGACAATGCCCTTAATAACATGCTTTATCTTTTTTTTAGTCCTGAAGAGATCAGGCAATCGGACTAGACAATTGTTTTAGTCCTTTCCCAACTGGAACTATTCTATTCTAACTAACTCCACAAAGGGTCAGAAAAGAAAAAACAATTATAAAAAAAGGGAAAGTTATTTCAGTTTGTTGAGATGAGTGAACACATGACAAATTTGAGAGGATTTGAGAAAGTTAGTTATCCACCAACCTGGCAGATGAAAGACATGGAAAACCATATGTATCACAAGAAATAATTTCTTCTACTGTAAGCAAACAATTCATAAAAAAACCTGGTGACAATATGGAGAGGTTTGTGCAAACAACCTTTGTAATGTGCAGGGACAGGTGTGAGATTTTAAGGGTTATTAATGCATATGTGCATATAATACCAAATGGATTAGAGAGTCACTCTGTATATCAGTGGTGTACTCTCTTCTATAATTCTGGGTACTGTAAAAGACATGCAGTAACAATAGAAGGGATTCAAAAGAATAGCATAACATGAAAAGACTTCTGTAAGAAAAAGAAACTAATTCTTTGGCATAGTTAGCTTACAGAGGATATTCAGGAGAAAAGAAATTACACATTCCAAAACTACATGAAGTAATTTCTTTTTGCTTTCTCAAAATTACTATAAAACCAAGAGGCTATTAAATGACTGAAGATCAGCTAATTAAAGGCAAAACCCATTATTTTATGCAAAATAGTAATAAAGCTGTGAAATTCATTGTCACAAAATGTCAATGCATAGGACTTCCTAAAAATAATATAAGCATGTCTTGTCAATGAAAAAAAATAGTTTAAATATTCCAAGTCCCTGTTTCCAAGAGGTATGAAACTGTCATTAGCAGCTTGGGTCAATTGAAGAAAAATTCCCATTACTGGAATTGTTCACTGTTCTTTTGAAACACCTGACAGTGGCCACTGTCAATGAAAGGAGACCAGCCACCAGCTGTGTATATGCTGCCACAGCCCCACTGAAATGTGATCGATGACACAGATGAATTGAGGATGTGACTCCTATAAGGCTACTAACTTGACTTGAGCACTCCCAGTGTCCGTCCTTTTAAAATAAAAATTATCAACAGCTACTATATAAGACCATTTTGCAAACGCTTGTCCACAGTTAAAAGATGTTTGTGCAATCTTCAAGCACTAATCTTTTATGTCTTTTATTAGCTAGAGAGCTAGTGGTAACCTGTAACCTTTTCTTGTTCTTCACCAGAGGGGGTGCAGGATTTTTTCTGAATCTCAATAAAACAGAACAGCTAGAACTCAGGCTAGCCATTGCTGAAAAAGATAACAAAAAATGTTTTTACAAATACATTAGAAACAAAAGGAGAGCCAAAGATAATCTCCATCCTTTATTGGATGCTGTGAGGAACATTGCCACAAAGGATGAGGAAAAGGCTAAGGTACTTAATGCCTTATTTTCCTTAGTCTTTAATAGTAAGACCAGTCACCCTGTAGTTATCATCAGTAGTGAATGGAGTTAAATCCAATTGGCAGCTGGTCACAAGTGGTGTTCCCCCGAACTCATTATTGGGGCCAGTCCTGTTTAATATCTTTATCCACGATCTGTATGAGGGGATTGAGTGTTCATCTGCTTGAGGGTAGGAAGGCTTTGCAGAGGGATCTGGACAGGATGGATCAATGGGCCAAGGCCTATCGTATGAGATTCAAAATGGCTAAGTGCCAGGTCCTGCACTTGGGTCACAACAACTCCATGCAACACTACAGGCTTGGGGAAAGGGTGGCTGGAAAGCTGCCTGGCAAAAGAGGACCTGAGGGCGTTGGTCAAAAACCACCTGAATGTGAACCCCCAGTGTGGCTTGCCAAGAAAGCCAATAGCATCCGGGCCTGCGTCCAAAATAGTGTGGCCAGCAGGACAAGGGAAGTGATTGTCCCCCTATACTTGGCACTGGTGAGGCCGCACCTTGAATACTGTGTTCAGTTTTGGGCCCCTCACTACAAGACAGACATTGAGGTGCTGCAGTACATCCAAAGAAGGGCAATGAGGGCTGGTGAAAGGTCTGCAGCACAAGTCTTATGAGGAGCGCCTGAGGGAACTGCGGTTGTTTATCCTGGAGAGGAGGAGACTCAGGGCAGGACCATATTGCTCTCTACAACTACCTGAAAGGAGGCTGTAGACAGGTAGGGATAAGTCTTTTCTCCCAGATAGCAAGTGACAGGACAAAAGGAAATGGCCTCAACTCACTATGTATATTCTTCTATTTCAATCTAATTATTAAAGCAATTCTACTATGCTGTTTCATAGCATCATAGAATCATTTAGGTTGAAAAAGACCTTTAAGATCACCAAGCTCAACCTTTAACACAGGACTGCCAAGTCCACCACTAAACCATGTCCCTAAGCACCTCATCTATGGGTTTCTTTAAACACCTCCAGAGACGGTGATTCCACCACCTCCCTGCGAAGCCCATTCCAAAGCTTAACCACCATTTCTGTGAAGTTTTTCCTGATATCCAATCTTAACCTCCCCTGGCATAAGTTGAGGCCATTTCCTCTTGTCCTGACAGAGGACATATGTGTCCTGGTTTCAGATGGGATAGAGTTAACTTTCTTCTTAGTAGCTGTGTTTTGGCTATGATGTGAGAACAGTGTTGATAACGTGCTGATGTTTTTAGTTGTTGCTGGGTAATTTTTATACTAAGTCAAGGACTTTTCAGTTTCTTGGGCCTTGCCAACCAGAGGGCTGGAGGGGCATGGGAAATTGGGAGGGCACACAGCCAGGACAGCTGACCTGAACCAGCCAAAGGGATATTCCATACCATATGACATCATGCTGAGTATATAAACTGGGGGAAGAAGATGGAAGGGGGGGGACATTCAGCCTTATGGTGTTTGTCTTTCCGAGTAACCGTTACAAGTGATGGAGCCCTGCTTTCCTGGGGATGACTGAACACCTGCCTGCCCATGGGAAATAGTTGTGGTGACGCAGGTCAAGGTGGACTAAAAAACCACTATGTCTGCATGGCTGGGTTCGGACAAAATGGCCTTTATTGTTTATACAAATCATTTATATATCTTAGACAGTACATGTGTCAGACCCTGATAGGTTTTTGTGTTCTTCTTCTTGCTTGCTATTTGCTGTTGCTGTAGGTGCCCGTATGCTGTGGTTCTAAGTTCCGGTTCTTCACACCCTGTTTACATACCTGACAATTTGTGGCTGTCTTAAAGGTACACGGCTAAGTCTTTGAAGTCAACTAACTTGTCTGCAGACCCGCTGAAGACCCCAACAAATAGTGAATGAATTCCTTGCTTTGCTTTGCTTCCATGCGTGGCTTTTGCTTTACCTATGAAATTGTTCTTAGCTCAACCCTTGAGTTTTACATTCCTTTCTGATTCTCCTCCCCATCCCTCTGGGTGAGGGGGAGTGAGCAAGCAGCTGCATAGTGCTTGGCTGCCAGCCGGGGTTAAACCACGACAATATGGAATGGAATATTTCAGAAATACTGAAAAGGTGTTAATGGAAAACTTTAGCCAGAATATGCAGGTTTAATTAGGACTTATGGAATAGGATCTGAGTAACGGGAGACATTAAAGTTCACTTTTTTATCCAGCTGTAGCAGGACAAGGGAGTGGGTAGGGGAAATATCTTCTTTGACCTACACAAAGGTCTTTTCTGCTATAAGATTCTGTGGCAATATTTTCCCACTAGTAGAGCTCCACCAGTGGCTGGAGTATTTGTATTGATAGGGTGATGTGAATCTATCAGTCTTCATCTGTTGCCTAACTCCATCCAAAAACAGTCTTAAAACTCTGCTGGTGGGCAGAATTACATTTCTGCTATGGCTCCATTGCTGACAAAGTAGAACACCTATACCTATAAAAGTGACAGCAAGGTGCTTTTGGAAAAACAATTTTAGATTCAGGCCAAGTCTATCAATAAATGCCCTGATCTGCACATTTTACATGTGTTTAACTTTAAAGCACTTGAATAGACCTCATGCACATTCAGGAACTCTAGTTAAAAGTATACATCCATGCATAGGCCTTTTAAGAGATAAAGGACAAGATATTTGGAGAGTTATTATCATTAATCAAATGTCGAAGTGAGAGGAAAAAGCAAAAATAAAATTAAGAAGAGGAAGTCTGAGTCTTGTAGCAGAGTATCACAATTTGATAACTCTATTTTTTTTTAGCCTCCTTGGTATATCTTTGTTCCAGGATAGGATGTAAAAAGAGTTTTTTGTCTCATTTTAAATAGACCATGCCAGGTTATGGTTTTCTTATTTTTTTTATAACTAGGTATTTTAAATAATTAATTTCCTGCTAATTTCTGTGGATAACAATCTCACCCCAGGATCATAGAAGGAATATTTGACTAGTTTTTCTGCTAGCACAATGTTGCAACCATCTTTTCTCACAAATTGATAACTGACTGCTATAATCAAATCAAGCTCAGAGAAGTTGGTCTCTCCTTGTTTGATGTTTGATACTTCTGTTTCAGACCCAGATAAGACTTTTTTGTGTCCTAAATCTTGTTGAATGGATATTTTTAAATACTAAACCAGTTGGTGTATAAAAAGGCTATAGCTCCTCCCTAGAAACTTTTCATTTCTAATCCTAGACCTTCACACCCACACCACCACTATTACAAAGGCAGGTAAGTTCCTGATTCCAACCAATTACGGATGATTTACTTGCCTTCTGTGCATCTGAAAAATCCATATTTTCTTAAAATTAGGTTTTATTTTCACTTGCCTTTTTATTCTGCTACATGCCAATAAATGTGTATTTTACTCGGTCTAAGCATAACTGCACTTGACTCATTGATATGAAGCCTTTGCTTGCTCAGACAATATATCTGTCATTCTGAAGGAAGGAAAAAGAGTGAATTGACCATCAGGAAGCAAGGCAAGTATATCAAGAGAGCTATTGCCTTCTTTGAGTATATTGCCACTAAAATTTAAAAGCAGAAGAAAAAATGATTGAATTAAAGTATCAGACAGTCAGAAGCAACTCTGTTCTCAGCATAGAAGTAATTGCTGCATTGTTCCACTTCAAAAAAATAAAAATTCTGTGATGCAACAAGAAAGTCCTTTTAGGAATGAATTAAGCAGTGAAGACATTGTACCTAGCACTAGATTACACAAAGAGAGGCTACATGGCATTGTACTATGATGCAAAGACTTACTGCAATGCTGTCCATCCGGAACACTGCTAGTATTATTGCACAGAATATTTTCTGGACTCAAGTGAGCTAAAATCTAACTGTGCTGAACTGGACTGTAATCACATTTACCCTGGAGAAACTGTAAGAAACTATGAACTAGGATATTGTTTATTAAGATTTATGTTAAGCATAATGTAAGAAACTATGGACTAGGATATTAAGATTTATGTTAAGCATAATGTAAAGACTAGGCGCCAGATATCCAGGATGCCTCTTGTGAAAAATAAGATAACCGCCAGATGTCCAGGATGCTGCTTGTAAAAGAGAAGGTAACAGCCAGACAGAAACAAGACAGACGACCCCATATAAAGATATATGAGTAAGGGGTTAACACCTCCACTACATCCAGGATGCTGCTTGTAAAAGAGAAGATAACCGCCAGACAGAAACAAGACAGACGACCCCATACAAAGATATATGAGTAAGGGGTTAACACCTCCACTACTTCATAAACACGAAAGTAAAGAGTATAAAAAAGGACTGTTTAAACTGCTCAGGGCGGCAGTTGGCGGAGCGCAGACTCCCCTGCCGTCCAGCGCTGTCTTTGCTCATATTCTACTTGCTATAATTAATAAAATTTTAATTGGATTATGATCAATTGTGGTCTCAATTTATAACAATTTCTGGTGCCGTGACTCGGATAAGGAACAGTGGGCTTTGGTCCTCCGGGGAGGCGCCCCGCGACATTTCGCGGCCCCGCGACCAACAGCTTACTCCAACCTTACCGACGAACCTAAATTCTAGAATAATGAGCAAAGGAGAAACCGGTAAAATCCCATAAAAATTCTGTGCACGGGAGTCCGGACGAAGACGCAGGACGCGTAAGTATATTGCGAATTTGTTCGCAAGGTTTGCCGTTCGGGCGGGATTGGGTTTCCTGGAATATAACGAGTGAGAGGTTCGATATACTGAACCAAGCGAGTGCGGACTCTTAAGTACTGCGTTTCCCATCTCCCGCGAGGGACTGGGCCAGGAACAAGGGGAGCGAGTGAGTGTATGTTTGTGGATATTCCAGAAGATGGGGACGAAGGGCAGCAAGCCTTCGAATCCCATGGGAAGGGTACCTACTGTACCCAAGAATACCCCTCTGGCATATATCTTAGACAATTGGAGATATTTCCCTGGAACCCTAGGGAAAGATAAGCAGAAAGTGATAGAATATTGTACTAAGATATGGGGAGGGAAGAAGATTTCTAAAAATGTCTTTTGGCCAGTCTATGGGTCAGAAGAAGATTGGGTAAGACAGCAATTAAACCTCTGGGTTAATAATAAAAAAACCCCTTAACCCGGAGGGGAGTCAATATGCGGAGCTGTGGCTAAAAAAACGGGAGCTAGACTTTACCCGCTGAATGAAATAAAAAACTAAACAAAAGAAAAAAGAAGGGAGAGTTAGACGAAACCCTTCTAACCCCCCCTCCTTACATTTCTCCTCCTGCTCCTGCAGAGGTCCCCAGAGCGCCCACTCCCCCACCAGAGTCGGAACAAGGGTCTCCCCCTCTTCCTAAACGCGTAACTAGAAGTCAAAAAGGGGCAGCTCAAATATACCCCCTAAGACAAATGCCCATGGGGGGACCTCAACCTGTGATCGGATATATTTCTGTGTCTCTAAATTCGGCTGACCTACGAGATTTTAAAAGGACCGAGATGGGAAACTTAATTGAGGACCCACTCGGAGTGGCAGAAAGATTAGATCAATTTCTGGGACCAAACCTTTATACTTGGGATAAGATGCGATCTATCCTTTGTCAATTATTTACTACCGAGGAAACCCAGGGACCCCAAGCAGATATTAAATGGCCACTCCAAAGACCTAATTGGGATAACCAGGATCCGGTGCATAGAACTCATATGCAGGACCTGAGAACTATAGTAATTCAGGGGATTAGAGAAGCAGTACCCCGTGGCCAGAATATCAATAAAGCATTTAATGAAATGCAAAAGAAAGATGAGAGCCCCACTGAGTGGCTGGAACGACTGAGGAAAGCCCTTCAGCTGTACTCTGGGGTAAATCCAGACAACCTTTAGGGCAAGCGCTCCTCAAAACTCAGTTTGTGGCAAAATAATGGGAAAAACTTTAGCGGAACACTTCAGCAGGAGAGAACAGATAAGGGTAAAAGAAATAATTAAGCAAGAAAAGCAGATGGCCAGCAAGGGCATAAATTACCTCAGACTGATAAGAACACTGCAAATGAGCAAAAGGTGAAAAGTACACCATGAGGAAGACCTACAGCCTTCCTCCCATAGACCACGGCCCACATTCTAAAGACCCCGGCCCACAATTTTTGGAAGAATCTGCACAAGCGTGAAAGACTGATAAGCTAATTAGCATACGAAGAGAGGGTAGGCGGGTTCAGGTAATGAATATGTATAAGCGTTAATGGAATATTCATTGTTTTCAAGCTGCAGTGTTGCTTATTTTGGTTACCGGATTTATGGAATGTGGAATTTGACTTTGATAATTGTTACTGTGATTTCGGCTATATTTTTGAAAATAATAGTGAGCTCTTGGTGTTGCTGTAAAAAGATACCTGTGTGTTGCATTTTGTAAGTAGTAATTCTGTAAGTGATAAGTGTGTTCTGTGAGTGTAAGCTGGAAAAATGGGAAGAAAACAAAGTGGTGGGATTTTAAAGAAAAGCCCGTTAGGATGTGTTTTGAGTCACTGGAGGGATATTGGAGGATCCGCTGATGGAAATGTGAATAGGAAAACATTGATAAAATATTGTAAAATGGTGGCCGCTTTATAAGTTGGAATGTGGAGAAAAGTGGCCTTTTAATTAATAATTACAAGGTTATTAATAATTGTTATACTCATTTATGCTGGAAATGTGAGAACATTTCTGTATTCAGTATATTACAAATGTTGGTATGTGGTTATTGTCTTGAACATCCGAGGGGTGAATGTGAACCTCTGTATGTTTTAAAGTGTATATGGTGTAAAGAATTATTATATGTATGGTGGCGACAAGAAATTGAATGCCCTGACTGTAAGGTTTGGATGCCTTGGGATAAGAGAGAGAGCTGTAAGTGAAATTAGAGTCTCTGTGGCTGGGATAGAGATTGAGATAATAGTAAGAAAGGTCACTGGAAGGAAATGGGGGGGGCAGCTGGGGAAGCGTGAATAAGAAAACTTTGGCTAAGTACTGCAATCAGTGGTGGCCCCTGTCTAAGTTAGGGGACAGAGAAAATGGCCCTTTAAACGGCACACTGAATTATAATGTTTTGCTAAAATTAATGTTATTTTTAAGGCGAGAGGAAAAATGGGATGAAGTAATGTATGCTGGTATGTTTTTCACTCTGAGGAATCACCCAGAGTGGCAAAAGAGTGTGGTATTAACCTAGCTCCACAAGATCCCTTAATATTAGCAATGCAAAAGGATCAGAGGGGAGGTTGTGGTTCCTTCTATGGAGCAACCAGAATGAAACACGTTGTAAGATAAAAAAACTTGTGCTAATGTATGTAAGATCTGAAGCCGGGGGGGTGGAGAGTAAAAAAACAAAACCCTGTGAAAGTGTTAAAGTATTGGGGTGAGTTTGTACAAAGCCCCGTATCCCCTCGAAGGTGCGGCTGAGTCACGCTGAATGCATGGCAGGGTGTTTGCTATTTGCCTGCGAAGGCTGATATGTAATAACACAGACTTAAAGCAACAAGTAGCAGATTTGCATTCAGGGTAAGAAAGAGTTAAAACAGAAGTGCTGCTGCAGAGGCAGGCTTGTGTAACCTGCAGAGCAGGAACAGCATCTCCTGCCCCGAATCCTCCTGATGGTGGGGAGGAGGGGGTTGCTGTTGCTGACGATTTTGCAGAAGGACCTGACAATGTCACCCCGATTGCTGCAGCATTTGCAGCACAACAGGACCGGTAACGGCCCCTCTAGGGCAGGCAGCGGGTCTGAGGAGAGTAAAGGTGAATCTCTGATGGGGAAATTTAGATGTTTGAAAGTTAGTTGTGAATAGGACTGGATAAAGGTTCGAGTTGATTTTTACTAAGGTAATCGTGATGTAGAAAAGTTGGTGAATATAAAACCAACTTATTTGGTGTTAAACTTCAGTGAAAAGAATTTGTTACAGTTGTGGGAGCTGCTGGCCGCCAGGAAAATAACCTGAAACCTTTAAAGTACAAACTAAGAAAACAAATAAGAATGCCAAAATCTCCAAAATCTTTGTTAGGAAGAGATTTATTAAAACATCTAGACGTTTAAAGAAGGGGAAATGAAACCAAAAGTTAAAAATGATCAATTAACTAAAATGTTGAGCTTATCTTTAATTCAACAGAAAAGTGGAAGAGAGGACCTCCCTGAAGTAAAAGAAATTTTTAACCAGGTATATCTGGAAGTAAATTCCAGGTAAGGAAAAAAATGCTTTACCTGTTACAGTAGAAATGATAAACGGGAGGCCTGCCTAGTTCAGGTAAAACAATATCCCTTGGTCAGCAAGGCTGTGGGGAATATTGCATAAAAAAACCCTAAAATAAAATACACTCTGTAGTAGTTCTACTAATGTAAATCTGTGTTTTACCATGACTGTGACTTGTTATGGGATGTGCAGATGAAACTCTGCATTGACAACAAAGTACAAGGAATAAGGTTGGTCAAGTGCCTCCTACCACAATCAAGGGCAAGACTGGGTTGGCCTCTGTGTTTGCCACCAAGAAGGATCTTGAGCTCTGCTGCTGGCTGCAACCCAGTAGGCGTTGAGCGGTGGGGACATATGCCATGCCAGACCTTGATGTGAGGAAGGGCCCCCTCTGTTATAAGAGGGTCATCCAGGAAGGAAGAACATAAGAGGGCCCATTAAGGCACTGATTTGGAAACTGGAAACCGCCTGGCCGACCATGAAGCCATACAAGTAGTAGAGGAGGTAGGAAAAAAGGAATTATCCTTAATACCAGACGGTAAAATCCAAACTGTAAGTACAGATCAGGAGCCAAATTATTCTAAAGAAAACTTAAAGGTCATTCAGGACATGAATGATAAAATAAATAAGTGGACTTATTTGAGGGATGGTCGTATAGTGGTACCATCCAATTTAATATGGACCACAGCCGTAATAGAACATAATAAGATGCATTGGGGAGCTGATAATTTATATAAAAGTCTAAATCAGAAATTGATAGGGCAGAACTTGTATACTGTAATAAAACAGGTGACTCAGCAATGTGAAATGTGTTTGAAAATTAGCCAGGGCAACAGTAGCAAGTTGATTTTTCCAGACTCCCAAGAATTTGGGGGTACCGATATTTATTAAATGAATGGACACCCCAACGTATCATACAGTATTATGGACCTGCAACTTGGAATCCTAATGAACTCATTAACGGTGCTCGAGAACCTATCTACAATCTGAATCGTATCATTCGTCTACGGGCTGTCTTGGAAATTATTACTAATCAAACAGCTAAAGCTTTTGATGTGAAATGCAATTTATCAACACAGGATGGTACTCGATTACCTGCTAGCTGAAGAAGGAGGTGTTTGTGGTAAAGTAAATGTTTCCAATTGTTGTTTGAAAATTGATGACAATGGTGAGGTAGTTAAACAAATCACATCAGAGACAGGGAAGTTAGCCCATGTTCCCGTCCGAACTTGGAAAGACGAATATTGACTTGTTTTCCTAGCTTCTCGGGAGCCCCTGGGTAAAACGAATCCTATTTTATTTGTTATGTGGATTAGCCACCTTATTGTTTTTGCCATGTGCTGTTCCATGTTTTATAATATTAATTCAACACGTTATAACTAACATGCAATTTGCTATTATGGTTTCACCCGATGGCGTTAAACAAATGCGAGTAGTATGACAAAATGTACACACAAAATAACATTTTAATAGCCAACAAGAATTTGGAAACAATTGACTCTTAACAATTCAGATAACAATGTAGGCTGAGTAAGAAAAAAAATAAAATAGCAACAAAAACAAGCGCCAGGAATGCAAAGACGACGATATGGTAACGTCTTTTATACTTTTCCACCTCCGCCATAAGTTCTTGACGTGAGATGACAGAAAAACGCACCCTCTGCCTAAACAGCAACAGGAAGAAAAAGTTTTTGATCTTCTTTCTAATGAACCATATAGGTTAAACGTTTTGAGAACACTCACCTTACAGAATGTTCAGAGGGCGAAATGTCCACTCTAGACCTTTCTTCTCTGGCAAGTGACGTGGTGGTCTGGTGGTAAAAAAAAAAAAAACCTTACATTGAAAACTGGGACCTGTCATTTGGCCATAGTGCCATGAATGTTACCATTAACAGACTTACCGGAGTGGTAAGCTCGGGAAAGGGGTTTGGGACTTCATCTGGGCACGCAGTAGCCATTGTTTATCACGCGAATGGTCCGTGTATACCTTTGAACATGCGCATGCGCGATTTTAAAGCCCCACAGAATGTGCTGGAAAAATCTGGAAAGACCGCGCATGCGAAATCCCTATAGTCTAGCCATGATAGTGACGCATTAAAAAAAAAAAAAAAAAAAAAAGGAGAACGTGTTAAGAAAAAGTGTTATTTTTAAGTTTTGGTTTTGTATGTTATTATTATATGTATTACCCAACTACGCCTATTGTAATTGTGACGTATTACCTTGTGAGTGTTATGATAAATGTTGGGATTGTGGAAAAAGGTTTATTTGCAGTGCCGAGAATGAAAGTAGCATCTAATAAACAATAATAGGATAAAAAGAAAAAGGGGGGATTGTAAGAAACTATGAACTAGGATATTGTTTATTAAGATTTATGTTAAGCATAATGTAAGAAACTATGGACTAGGATATTAAGATTTATGTTAAGCATAATGTAAAGACTAGGCGCCAGATATCCAGGATGCCTCTTGTGAAAAATAAGATAACCGCCAGATGTCCAGGATGCTGCTTGTAAAAGAGAAGGTAACAGCCAGACAGAAACAAGACAGACGACCCCATATAAAGATATATGAGTAAGGGGTTAACACCTCCACTACATCCAGGATGCTGCTTGTAAAAGAGAAGATAACCGCCAGACAGAAACAAGACAGACGACCCCATACAAAGATATATGAGTAAGGGGTTAACACCTCCACTACTTCATAAACACGAAAGTAAAGAGTATAAAAAAGGACTGTTTAAACTGCTCAGGGCGGCAGTTGGCGGAGCGCAGACTCCCCTGCCGTCCAGCGCTGTCTTTGCTCATATTCTACTTGCTATAATTAATAAAATTTTAATTGGATTATGATCAATTGTGGTCTCAATTTATAACAAAACTAAGTGACAATGAATTATTATTTTATTATTATGATGATTATATCAGTATATGAAACCTCTCTACACAGAACAAAGAAAATCAGTGGCTAAAATGTAGAAAATAAAATCTCTCTTACTTAAAATTGCCTCTGTTTCATGACAGATAAGATGAAAAAAAACAGAAAGGGGCTAGAATAACCAAAGGGAGTAATGCTAAGCCAAACTCCCTCATACCCATTACCACTTATGCGAAAAAGACCATAAACAGTCTTTAGCTCAGTACTAGCTACCAGTCACTATTTGCATGAAAGCTACTTTAGAGGAAGCAGAAGTCCCACTCTTTAGAAAACATTCTCTTCTTCTGAGAACATCTGTCATATGCTTCTCATAATGGTGGGCACTTCAGCCTGTTACAGACAAGAGAGCAAAGGAGACATTTTGCCCTGAGAATGAAGCAACAATAAACTTGCTCCTGTTTTGTCCTTTGTAAGGGAGCACATTTTTTTTTTTAATCTAATGAGTATAATATCAACATGAGTAAACCTAGTTTAAAACTTTTGCAGCCTTAAGGCATGTGATTACCTGAACATCAAGAGTTATAGCAAGCTTTTTGGGGAGTTCATAACTTCAGGACTACAGTGATTTATTGACAACACTGACCGTTGTCTGAGTTGCTTGCCAGGATGAAGGCCAGTTCCATTCATGACAGACTGAGGTTATCGAAGGGGAGAGGAATGGATCCTGTCATATATCCTTCATCAGGTTTTCATTTGTCTGTGAGTTAGGGTTTTGGTAGCAGTGGGAAAAGGGTCTCATCTGAATGTTTATTTGTCTAGACTGAAGGGCTCTGTTCATTAAAAGGGCATGTGTTTGATACCTGAAAAGGAGACATTGGCATGAGTGACTCAGCTCACTGACATGTACTGCCAGTCAATTTTCCTGAGTAAAATTAAGATTTTAGAAGCAAATAAACAAATAAATAAATAGATACAAATACTAGATAGAGCACTCCTGATCTCCGAGTAGTCACATGGACAAGCCTTTGAAATCAGAATGCACGTCATGTGCATGTTACCCCAAGTAGAGAATTCTTCCAATTCACTGTTGAGTCTGTGTGCTTTGTTCAGCAGTGCAAAAACAACTAGAAGAGAGAGATCCTACAAAAAATGTATCCACATTATACCTCCATGGAAAATGTCAACAATTAGTCGTACGAGTGGGGATTTGCAAGACCAGGACTTTCTACTGGTGGACAGATAAATTGATTTGCTCTTTTGCCTCACAGTAACAAATTCACATATAAATAGCAGGTACCAGGGTCCTCACATTCAAGCATCCTGAAAACAACATTATGCCCAAAACTCAGGACTTTTAATTTCTAAAATGCCATTCCCTCCAGTGTCAACAAAAGAAAATTTATTCTCTAAGGAGCATTTTCTAAAGGCAGAAAACCTCAAAAGCCATAATCTATTAAACTACTGATATATTCAATCTGCCATCTTAGAAACGCATAAAACATTTGTGAAGATGGTACCTTTAGCTTTATATTCTCTAAGACAGTCTGAGAAAAAACGAATAAATTTAGGAATAATGAAAACTTTATAACCATCAGAAGTTCTAGCGCTGCAGCCCAGAACTTTGAAACACTCAACAGATGCAAGCAGCTTCTCAGTAGTAACTTACATCAGTTTTACATTTCACATATTTATCAATTTGTGTGGGTGCATGTGTGTGCACTAGAGGCACAAGCCCCTGTCACTGGAGCCAACGGAGAGATTGTGTTAGTCCCCAGTGAGTGGCAAGTTGTTGTCTTTGCTAAAAAAAAAAAAGCTCTCAGTCAGCACACTACAGTTGCAATAACTGAATGAATCCTTTCTGATGGCACATACAGTCTTAGAATAACAGTTAAAATATCAACCCATGGCTAATATTTATCTATGTGGCTTTGTTCCTTTGTGTGCTTCTCTTAATATAATTGATGAGCACTCATTAAAAATCCTCCCTTTTCCAAAAATCTCTTAATAACAACACAGCCATCCTCACAACCCAGTTGTGTCTCACTCTATATTAATGACTTGGATTGAGACTAAGTAAAGGGGATGGTTTTTTCCCATTAGCACTATCTGATGCAGATGTAACATGGTGAATGCAATATAGCCCTTCTTGCACTAACTCTTTATACTAGTAGGAATCCATTTTTTTCTATGCTTTCTGCAATGTGATGGGTGTTTTCCTTAAAGGATTTGACAAATTGTTACTTCTATTGCATTAGTGACAAATTCTCCTTTGAAAGCTTAGCTAGACACCAGAGCCCGAGGAGCTGCACTGTCCATATCCAAGAGAGCCTATAACTGAAAACTAAAAAAAAGTTCAGAACAAAAACTTATTTCATTAATAATTCATGAAATTCCAACAGAATAGGACCTATTAAAAGAAGATATCTATAATAAAGCTATAATAATGTTCAAAAGCAGCTTATGCCTGTAATTGTTCTGACAGATTGTATTGGGTCTGTCTGAGAAGGAGTTAACTTTCCCCACAGCATCCCTCATAGTGCTGTGCTTTGTATTTGTAGCTAGAAAGGTGTTGATAACACACCAGTGTTTTGGCTATTGCTGAGCAGTGGTCACACAGCATCAAGGATGTCTCTCCAACATTCCCCCCCTCACCCCTCAAAGGCCAGTAGGCTGGGGGTGAGCAAGAGGTTGGGAGGGGACATAGCCAGGACAGCTGACCCAAAGTGACCAAAGGGATATTCCATACCATATGATGTTTGGTCAGCTATAAAAGCTAGGAGAAAGGAGGATGGGGGCCATTCATCATTAAGGCATTTGTCTTCTGGAGCAACTGTTACATGTACTGAAGCACTACTTCCCAGGAAGTGGTTGGACATCGCCTGTTGATGGGAAGTAGAGAATAAATCTTTTGGTTTTCTTTGCTTCTGCACATGACCTTTGCTTTTGCTTTATTAAACTGCCTTTATCTTGACCCATGAGTTTTTTTCTATCATAATTTCTTCTCCTCCTGTCCTGCTGAGGAAGGGTGTGATAGAGCAGCTTGGTAGGCATCTGGAATCCAGCCAAGATCAACCCATCACAGTCCTTTGTGGAGCCCAACTTGGGTCATGAGGAATTCAAGATAAGGAGAGTAATTAAGAGCCCTAACAGGCAAAACACGGACTGAACTCAGCTAGAGAGCGAAGAGCAGAATGACTGTAGGGAATTTCGTATTTTGTAAGTTTGTAATTGTGGTGAAGGGACGAGGGGTGAATTGTGTGTAAATTGTCCACTTTTGTCGGCATTGTGATGTTATTTTGATTTTAGTGTGGGGTATTATTTTTGTTGATGTAAGTAAAGTTTGTGAAGATTATGTAATGAATGTGGATTTTAATAATAATTCTTAAATATGTGATTCACAGAGGCAAGGGGTGGAATAGTGACCCAGATGGGACTGATACCAAAACTTTGCCATACAAATCCAATACACATTGCTAGGATGGCACTGCACAGCAAGGTCACAGTATGCAGTAAATGTACTGAAAGCAACTGGAGATTTCCTTGTGGGATGTGATCCACAAGACAGATGCGAAACTCCAGGTGACACCTTAGTGCTTTCTGAAACATCTTGGACCCAATTGATGCACGGAATTAGACTCTATAACTCGAAAGTTATAAAGTAGGTATGTTTATTGCGCGCAGATGCACGGGGGATCGCTCCTCCACAAGCATGCATGCCCAAAGTGATGAACCATCTCACATTTATACAATAAAACAAATGAATATTCAATTAACGCCTATACATATTCGTTACCTAAACCCGCTTACTCTCGCTTCCTATGTTAATTAGCTTATCAGTCCTTTGCCTGGAATGTGGTGGTCTTGCAGGTTTATAGGTGATTCATGTCCTTGTGACCATCCACCATCCTATCTTCTCCAGCAAGGAGACTTAGCGCTCCCTCCCTCTAGATAACATTGGAATATCTCTCATCCTTTTCTCATTATTTTTTAAATAGCCCCTTTGTTAGAGGAAGAAGGGTAGGCATCTCCTCAAAGCTCTGTGACTATGTGACCAGACACCGCACCCATGACTAGTCACCATACCCACATTCCTTGAGCAGACATATACAATCACAATCGATGTCCATTGTCCCCATTTCACACTATTTCTCCATATCAATCCCCCCTTTTCTATCAAACTAAGTAAATTCTTTTACTTAAGCAGTCTTCCCGAATGATATAAAGCATCATACATAAGTGTTACCCTTTTAAAGATTCTCCAAACCCACAAATATAACATAATGGTTAGTATTAAGGAAATTCCTAAACTGATCAATAAGATCACAATGGGGTGTACCAGAGTGTTAAGAATTCCTGTTGCAGAAAATGACCAGCCAAAGAGAGTATCCCAGCAATTATGGTTTCCATCCTGTTCTACCTTTTTAAAACTTTCTTGATCCCCTCTACATCATGATGGATCATAAGAAGAGTTTCGTGTCCCTTTTCTTTGGTTTCTTCCAGTATACGTTGTAAATCTGCATGTTTTAAAAGTTCTTTTATACTACTTATATTTAGTCCTATGGGGGTAGGAATTATCATCTGTGATAGGGTAAAGTTAGATGTAAAATTACAGATACAGTAATTTGAATATTGTGCAGTCTCCTTTACCTCCCCATCTATGGTTATTGTGTTACACTTAGTTCTCAAACACGCACATCCCTTCCCTGCATATATAATTACTGTTTTCAAGTTTGCATTTGGTTGGGCCTCGAAATGACATATTTTCAGATCTGTATCTAAACAAGTATCCTGAGCTATTATAGTATTGCTTTCACAGAGGAAGCCCTGCTGCTCTCGCATAATACAAGATTTTAAATCTACTGTTTGCCACTTGTTGCCTGTCTTTCTGGCCCATGTTCTATGTTCAAAAGGATATAGGAGCACCCCATTATGGTTAATTCCAAGGGCTACAATGGGGTGTATGGTAATTATTACTGCATTATGTATGGTTAATACAAAAGCTGTGATTGTGTGTGTGTTGGGGTCGTAGGTAAAGTTCACCATATTCCACCATGACTGGAGTTTTCTTTCTACCTCCGTAGCATTGTCCCAAACCATCTTTCGAATTTCCGTAGGAAATATGCCTTCCTCTCCTTCTCTTATTATGGATGCAGCTATTGATTGCATCCACATTTGGGCTTGGATACTGACGTGCGGAATTAGACTCTATAACTCGAAAGTTATAAAGTAGGTATGTTTATTGCGCGCAGATGCACGGGGGATCGCTCCTCCACAAGCGTGCATGCCCGAAGTGATGAACCATCTCACATTTATACAATGAAAAAAATGAATATTCAATTAACGCCTATACATATTCGTTACCTAAACCCCGCTTCGTATGTTAATTAGCTTATCAGTCCTCCGTTTCCTGGAATGTGGTGGTCTTGCAGGTTTGTAGGTGATTCATGTTCTTGTGACCATCTGATCTTCTTCAGCAAGGAAACTTAGCACTCCCTCCCTCTAGATAGCATTGGAATATCTCTCATCTTTTCTCATTCTCTTTTAAATAGGCCCTTTGTTAGAGGAAGAAGGGCAGGCATCTCCTCAAAACTGTAGTTGTCTCCTCAAAGCTGTGTGCCTATGTGACCAGACACCGCACCCATGACTAGTCACCATACCCACATTCCTTGAGCAGACATATACAATCACAATCGATGTCCATTGTCCCCATTTCACACTATTTCTCCATATCAATCCCCCCTATTCTATCAAACTAAGTAAATTCTTTTACTTAAGCAGTCTTCCCGAATGATATAAAGCATCATACATAAGTGTTACCCTTTTAAACATTCTCCAAACCCACAAATATAACATAATGGTTAGTATTAAGGAAATTCCTAAACTGATCAATAAGATCACAATGGGGTGTACCAGAGTGTTAAGAATTCCTGTTGCAGAAGGTGACCAGCCAAAAAGAGTATCCCACCAATTATGGTTTCCATCTTGTTCTACCTTTTTTAAAACTTTCTTGATCCCCTCTACATCATGATGGATCATAAGAAGAGTTTCATGTCCCTTTTCTTTGGTTTCTTTCAGTATACATTGTAAAACTGCATGTTTTAATAGTTCTTTTATACTACTTATATTTAGTCCTATGGGGGTAGGAATTATCATATGTGATAGGGTAAAGTTGGATTTTAAGAATTGATGAGACACTACTGGGGCTGAGTAACTAAAATCGCATCCTGTTATAGTAGTAAAATTACAAATACAATAATTTGAATATTTTGCAGTCTCCTTTACCTCCCCATCTACAGTTATTGTGTTACACTTAGTTCTCAAACACGCACATCCCTTCCCTGCATATATAATTACTGTTTTCAAGTTTGCATTTGGTCTGGCCTCGAAATGACATATTTTCTGATCTGTATCTAAACAAGTATCCTGAGCCATTATAGTATTGCTTTCACAGAGGAAGCCCTGCTGTTCTCGCATAATACAAGATTCTAAATCTACTGTTTGCCACTTGTCGCCTATCTTGCTGGCCCATGTTCTATGCTCAAAAGGATATTTTCCTAGGCATATTATAAAGATGGGCTCGGTTAAGGTAAAATTGTGCCAACATTCCCGTGAAATAAAGCACATGGTTGTATTTAGAAGGGTAAATTCCTTATCTACCTTTCTGACATTAATCAGGGTGTCTCCCGAAATCTTGGTGTTATCCTTTTCATTATATGTTTGACACCCTACTTTTATCCTATCTCCTAATTTTCCCCATAATCGGTCGACTTTGTGTACATCCTCCCGGTCGGTCCCATTGATTCCTTTGGTATACCTCATTTTCAGAAAAAACCACCATAGCTAGTTTTGTCTTTGAGTCCACCTTTCCCATTATTTCCAGTGTGTTTTTTCTGGGCATGATTCCAAGGCCAGTTATCAGGCTCTTGGTTGTAGGCAAGAGAGAGGGTACAAAAAACCACAAATGGTTTAAACCCACTATCGATCATTTTAAGAATCTAAACGTTCCTCATATATACATATAAAATCTGTTTTGATCAAAATATCTTTGTTTGAGTTGGGGCTTACCGATAACAAGTTGGGCAAGACTGGCCACTGGCTCAGTCCCAGACTCTATTGTTCTATATTGTTTGTTGTGGTGCCCTTCCCATATGGTGGATCCACAACCGCTCAGGTTCACTTACTTGCCACCCACATTGTTCCCATTTGTCCGAGTAAATTTGAGTTTCAGTTCTTTTTTATCTGGGGTTACTTTCCACGAAGTTGCAGGGGCTTTCTTGATCCGGGTATGGTGAATCCAAGAATTCTGTCCCTCAACCTTGATTGCAGTGTAGGTGGTGAGTAGGACTTGAAAAGGTCCGGTCCACTGTGGTTCCAGGGTTTTATCTGTAAAACACTTAAGGTATACATAGTCCCCTGGTTGTATATCGTGAACAGGTCCATCCAGACCCCTACTACGTGTTCCCATCACATGCTTCTCAATTCTTATGAATTGTTTGTTTAGTGCCACCATATAGGAAGTCATTGTTTCTTCACCAATCTGTGAAGACATCCCCTTTTGTACCCCATAGGGTCATCCATATAAAATTTCAAATGGGCTAAGCCCCTCTTTTGCTCTTGGTCTAGTTCAAATTCGTGTAAGAGCTAATGGCAAAGACTGGGGCCAAGTTAGATTTGTTTCTTGACCTAACTTGACAATCTGTTGTTTGATTAGATGATTCATCTTTTCCACCTGGCCACTCAATTGTGGTCGGTATGGGGTATGCTGCAGGAGCGGGCTGGAAACTAGGACCATGCATGGCAATCAGTTAGCTGAGGGGAATGTGCTCGAGCTTGTCTAGACAACAATTAACATGATGAGGCATGTTTGCAGAGCACAGGGGGGTGGGAGACGGATGGTGCCAAGGATGGCGCCAAGGAAAGGTAACACCTTGTTGTTAATTGCTGGTAGTTAACCACCAATCAGGGATTGCCTAGTATGCAAGGCTTAGTTTCAAGAACCAATCTGTTTCAAACGCGCAGCTTCTGAAAGTGTATAAAACCTCGTGCTTCTGTACAATAAATTGACATTTGCTTGCATCAAGCGGCGTCCCGTCTCTTCATTCGCCGCAAATTGGTGACCCCGACGTGATGCGTTTAAGGATCTAACGTGAAGGGCTCTCGAATCGCCTATCTAAGCGACATGCAGCGAATCCCACAGAACTTTGAATGATCTGCTGAAAGGAAGCAGGAGCCGGCCTGAAATCCCTCCGGAGTTGAGAGGTGAGCTGTGGGAAATCCATAATGGGGAATCAGGCTTTGTCCCCAGAAAGAGACGTATATGGACTCACGAAGGGTCTTCTAGTCAGATCAGGGAGTCCGTGCCTCAGTTTCCTCAAATGGTGACCCCTATGGTGGTGTTCCGAAGCCTTGGAAGAATAAGGATGGAACTGGTCGATAAAAAAGACAGCTCGTGGAAGAGGACTGCGTTCCGGAGGAGACGGCTTGGCTGAACGATCGTCTGGCTGTCTGGACCAGGTGGACAACCTAAACCCCGAGGATAACACCTGTATTCATCGAGACAGGTGAGCAGCCAAAAACTTTAGAGACTTTGAAAGAATGAAAGTGTGTACATACAGCAGCCAATTGTATGATGCTGCCGCGGAGGGGAACTCCGTGTCGGGAATGCATTTAGCATCTTGGTGGCAAATTCTGACTACTCTTTGCCAAGTGTGGACTAATTCTACTAACGGTGCTAAACCAGAGGAAGCTGTAAATTCCACCGACAGCACGACTCTTCTCGAGACACAGTCAGTGATGGCGATTCTGTCCACACCTCCTCTGCCCCCAAAGCTTCTGTCACTGATTGCAGCGACCCTCACAGCACAGGACCAAGCACGGGAACAGGACAACTCGGACAATGATTCCATTGACACTGATAAACCTTTTGATCCAGGTCCTATAGATCTGGAAAAGGAGGTAGACCTTTCCCCCACCCCCTTGTCTCTCCTGATGCATTGATTGTATTTCTGGGGAGGGTGAAAGGGAGTCTGAGGGATTTGTGGCAGGAATGCAAGTGGGAAACACTTAAGTGATGGGTTTTGGGAGTCGCTATGGCATGTTCAGTATTTTGTCAGACAAATCAACCTCCAGAGTGGCAGCCTGTGCAATACGAGGCTGTTAAAGGGTTAATAAAAGCAGTGCGGGAAGGGAGGATTCATAATACATTTGCTATGTCCCTTCTTGAAGTGATGGCAGAGCCTTATACACTCACACTGCATGATCGGAAGTCATTGCTTTGTATGGTACTAACTGATACAGTATATGATGTGGTTATTTGATTTTTGTGAGCTATGTGTAGTGGCCTTGATTGAAAACCTTAATCGGGGAATTGCTGTTAACTATGAGCAGTTGGCTGGAGAAATTAATTGTGCCGATTCTGTGACTCAGGCAAGGTATCCCAGGGACAACTGTTTGCAAATGAAGGAATGGCTATTAAGGCAGTCCGGATGCGGGAGTCTTGCCACAGGGTCCTAGAGAGTCACTAACTTTAATACTAACTTGATTGATTGGCTTCAGAATATTTTGCAACAAGTCGAGCAGGAGGAAGCTCAAGGGTTGCTTTTAAAACAACTAGCTGTGATAATGTCAATGAAAATTGTAAACGGGCAACTTTCACAATCGCAACCCCAACATGTGTCAAATGATTGTAACGCAGAACTCACAGCAGACTGTAATTCTCAGGCTGAGTTCTGGAATGCAGCATAACAGATTTTTGCTTCTCTAATCTCTTCTGTAAGAATAGTACACGCTCTTAACTTGCTTAGTAAATTAGGCTGCTAGCTTGCTAAACAAAGTAATACTACAAATAATATTTTTTTTTCTGGCTTATTAACAGATGTTGATTCTGTCCATCATATATTGCTACAGAACCAAGTTGCTATTGATTTTTATTATTAGCACAGGGACACAAGTGTGAAGACTTTGATAGGATGTGTTACGTGAATCTGAGTGACCACTGTGAATTAATTTACAAAAGTATACAAAACTCAAAAGCCTTAAAACAAAGATGTGCAACAGAGCCAGGGGCGGGATGCCTTTGGTCTCTTCTCACGGCTGGGAAACTTTGGGCCATGACTCGAAAGTATTACAGGATTTATTATAATTACCTTTAACCACCTTATTGATGTTTGCCTTATGTCTCCCATACTTTTTTTTCTGTATTCAGTGTTTAGTTGATTGTAACATAAAGCAGGTCATGGTCACCCAGCTACACACACCCTTTGCCTCCTCGCAATTAAGCAAAAAAGGGGAGGATAGAGAATGTCTGAAGAGATATACAGGAGAGGAAACTGGAGAATATTTGACCTAACAAGAGATGAGAGAACAGCTAGGTATTGTGAAGGAGAATAGGAAAGATAAACATGGTTATCTAGTGTTTAATAGGTGTCTGCATGCTTGTAGAGATATATAGCTATGTAACTGCATGAATGATTCCTGCCCTGAGCCTGGTGGAGCATACAGCTGCGGTTTGTGTCCGGGCTCAGAGATGTAAATAGGGGCTTCTCTGTTATGGTAAAAATGTTTCTCTTTGCATAAAAAAGAGAGGGAATGAAGGGAATGACCCCAGAGGTATGTTCAGAGAAGGCATGCTATGTTTCGAACTTTTTGACTGAACCAGTTCTTGTTTGGTGTGCCCTTCCACCTATGTATAATGTTAATCCAAAAGAAGATGATACTGTTTACACTTTGAATGTCGATAATTGTCTTTCTGTAGATGCTAATGTAGTAGGAGGCTATGATGGGAACGTGTCGCAGCAGTTCTTCTCTTATCCGGAGTAACAGCAGGGAAAGCATTAGAGTTAAATCACCTTGTTTGGTAGGCAATTAAGAATGCGAGTCAAAATTGCCACTGCTTTTTGTTGTTGGTTCAAGGACATGGCTGTGAGGATTTTGATGGTATGCGCTGCGTGGATTTTAGGTGCCCCATTGTAGCAACATGTTATCAAAATCTGAGAAAATGTCAGCCTTTTTTGGCATCCATTCACTCAATTGGCAGTATTGTTTGTTTCCTATTACCTTGGTTGCTGTCATGTTTGCAAGGGCCCTGCAGAACATGGCAAACCTGGTACTAGCTGTTCAAAAACAAAAAGGGGAAATTGTAAAATTGTACGGAACAAAGACAGTGGGTTATTTTGACATTGATAATATGTCTCAGTTGGTTTTTTATTTGTTCTATTACTTATACCTTGTTTTTACTCCTTCGGTTTCAAAGGTTCTTTTTGTGCAACAGGAAGGAGGAGATGCAGGAGCGGTCTGCAAACTAGGACCATGCGCGGCAATCAGTTAGCTGAGGGGAATGTGCTCGAGCTTGTCTAGACAACAATTAACATGATGAGGCATGTTTGCAGAGCACAGGGGAGTGGGAGACAGATGGCGCCAAGGAAAGATAACACCTTGCAGTTAATTGATGGTAGTTAACCACCAATCAGGGATTGCCTAGTATGCAATGCTTAGCTTCAAGAACCAATCTGTTTCAAACGCGCAGCTTCTGAAAGTGTATAAAACCTCGTGCTTCTGTACAATAAATTGACATTTGCTTGCATCAAGCGGCGTCCCGTCTCTTCATTCGCGCAGCTTCTGAAAGTGTATAAAACCTCGTGCTTCTGTACAATAAATTGATATTTGCTTGCATCAAGCGGCGTCCCGTCTCTTCATTCGCCGCAGTATGCAATTGCCAATCTATTCCTAGATGGTGGCTGATCTGTTGTACTATTCTGGACACAAAATGTGGTCCTCTATCCGAGGACATTACCGCTGGGACTCCAAACCTAGGTATTATCTCTTGGAGTAGTATTTTGGTCACTTCCCGGGCTTTAGCAGTTCTGCACGGGAAGGCTTCTGGCCAACCTGAAAAGGTATCTGTTAGTACCAATAAATATCGATACCCCCCTTTTCTAGGAAGTTCCGAGAAATCGATCTGCCAATGTTGCCCTGGAACATTTCCTCTCCCAATTTTTCCCAACTTTGGCTCCTTGGTAATCTTAGGATTAGTCTGGAGACAAAGGTCACATTGTTGGGTTACTTGTCTAATAGTAGTATACAAATTTCATGCTATTATGTTTTTAGTGAGATCCTTATATAGAGCTTCTGCCCCCCAGTGCCTTTTTCTATGTTCTTCCTGGAGTACTGACCATACCATGTAGGAAGGAATCACTATTCTCCCATGTGAGATTATAGCCCACCCTTCCTCATTGTATGATCCCTCTAGGTTAGAAATCAGTTTGCAATCCTCTTTAGTATAGTCTGGTTTACCTTCTAGAGATATTTGTTCATCGGGTATTAGCACACCCTCTACCTTGATTGCTTTTCTGGCTGCCTGTTTTGCTTCCCTGTCTGCCAGTTCATTTCCTCTTTCTAATTCTGTGCTCACTTTCTGGTGTGCCTTGATGTGCATAATTGCCACCCTTTCAGGAAGCTGGACCGCATTTAGGAGTTTCAAAATTTCTTCCGCATGTTTGATGATTTTTCCTTGGGAGTTTAACAGTCCCCTTTCTTTCCATATTGCTCCATGAGCATGTACCACTTCAAAGGCATATTTAGAATCAGTCCAAATATTTATAGGTTTTCCCCGAGCTCTCTCCAGAGCTCGAGTAAGGGCTATTATTTCAGCCTTTTGTGCCGAAGTGTCAGCTGGTAGCGGCCCCGATTCTATCACTTCCTCAGAGGTTGTAACAGCATATCCGGAATGTCGCTTTCCATTCAGCATATAGCTGCTCCCATCCGTGAACCAATGTTCAGCTCCATTAATGGGAACATCCTTGAGATCTGTCCGACTAGAATAAGTGGCTTCGATTGTTTCTAGACAGTCATGATCAACTGATTCTCCAATATTCCCATTAAGAAATGAGGCCGGATTGACAATGTTTGTAGTCACGATCTCAACATCATCTTGTTCCACCATTATGGCCTGGTATTTTAGGAATCTCTGTGGGGAGAGCCAATGCCCCCCCTTTTGTTTCAAGGACTGCAGACACTGTGTGGGATACTAAGACAGTCATTTTCTGGCCCAGGGTAAACTTCCGGGCCTCCTGGATGTTTAGGATGACAGCTGCTACTGCTCTCAGGCAACCAGGCCATCCTTTTGCAGTGGCATCCAGCTGTTTAGAGAAGTATGCCATTGCCCGTCTGTATGGTCCCAAATCTTGTGCCAATATTCCTAATGCCATTCCCTGTTTCTCATGGGAAAATAGGAAAAATGGCTTACTCACATCAGGAAGTCCTAGTGCTGGTGCCGACATTAAGGCTTTCTTCAGTTCATGGGAAGCTCTGTCTGATTCAGCATCCCACTGAAGATCCTTCTGATTAGCTGCTATCAGGGAATATAATGGTTTAACAAGCAAGCCATAATCACATATCCAAAGCCGGCACCATCCTGTCATTCCCAGGAATGTCTGTAGTTCCTTTACAGTTCGTGGTCGGGGGGCTTGGCATATGGCTTCTTTTCGGGCCTTCCCTAGGACCCGTTGTCCGGCACTGATCTCATACCCTAGGTATGTGACCTGTTGTAACACCACCTGTGCCTTCTTCTTAGAAACCCGATATCCTTGTAGTCCCAGAAAGTTCAACAGATTCACAGTCCAAATAATACAAGATTCTTCGGTTCTGGTTGCAATAAGAAGATCGTCTACATATTGTAACACTTTCCCTTCTCCTGACGGTGGTTCCCATAACTCCAAATCCTTTGCTAATTGGTTTCCAAAAATTGTGGGGCTATTTTTAAACCCCTGTGGCAACACCGTCCATGTGAGCTGGGTCTTTCGACCGCTTTTGGGATTTTCCCATTCAAAAGCAAAAATTCTTTGGCTGGCTTCGTGGAGGGGGAGGCAAAAGAAGGCATCTTTTAAATTTAAAACTGTGAACCAAGCTAGGTCAGGTGTCAGGGTGGTTAGTAAGGTATAGGGGTTAGCTACTACAGGATACAGATCCTCTGTTATTTTGTTAATGGCCCTTAAGTCTTGAACTACCCTATAGGACCCATCAGGTTTTTTAACTGGGAGGATAGGTGTGTTAAATTCTGACTCACATTCTTTTAGTAGTTTTAATTCTATGAATCGCTCTATGTTTGGACAAATTCCTTCCCTATCTTCCCTTTTCAGTAGGTATTGTTTAATTCTTACCGCACTCTGCCCTTCCTTTAGTTTTACTATTACGGGTGATGCATTCTTGGTGCTTCCCGGTATGTCAATTGCCCGTACTCCGGGATATACCTGAACAATTATTCTGGTATCAATTTCCCTTTTTATAGGAGTACTGGCCAAAGATAGGCTCATAACCTGTATGTATTGATGATCATTTACCTCCAGAGTAACTTCCCCTTTTTTAAATTTGATTGTTGCCTCTAATTGTTCTGATAAGTCCCTACCAAGAAGGGCCTTTGGGGAATTTGGCATAAATAGGAATTTATGGATCCCTATCTGTTTTCCCAACTTATATTTTAAAGGTTTACAAAAATAAGCCTTTTCAGTTTGGCCAGTTGCACCCTTTACTGAAACTTTTACTTGGTGTATAAAAAAGCTATAGCTCCTCCCTAGAAACTTTTCATTTCTAATCCTAGACCTTCACACCCACACCACCACTATTACAAAGGCAGGTAAGTTCCTGATTCCAACCAATTATGGATGATTTACTTGCCTTCTGTGCATCTGAAAAATCCATATTTTCTTAAAATTAGGGTTTTTTTCTTAAAATTAGGTTTCTCAAAATTAGGTCATGAGAAACCCACGCAATGCTACAGCCTTGAGGAAGAATGGCTGGAAAGCTGCCTGGCAGAAAAGGACTTGGGGGTGCTGGTTGACAGCCGGCTGAATGTGAGCCCCCAGTGTGCCCAGGTGGCCAAGAAGGCCAACAGCACCCTGGCTTGTATAAGAAATAGTGTAGCCAGCAGGACTAGGGAAGTGATTGACCCCCTGCACTTGGCACTGGTGAGGCTGCACCTTGATTACTGTGTTCAGTTTTGGGCCACTCACTACAAGAGGGACGTTGAAGTGCTGGAGTGTGTCCAAAGAGGAGCAACGAAGCTGTTGAAGGGTCTAAAGAACAAGTCTTATGAGGAGCGGCTGAGGGAACTGGGTTGTTTAGCCTGGAAAAAAAGGAGGCTCAGGGCAGACCTTATCGTGCTCTACAACTACTGGAAAGGAGGTTGTAGCGAGGTGGGTGTTGGTCTCTTCTCCCAAGTAACAAGTGATAGGATGAGAGGAAATGGCCTCTAGTTGCACCAGGGGAGGTTTAGATTGGCTGTTAGGAAAACCTTCTTCCCTGAAAGGGTGGTCAAGCATTGGAACAGGCTGCCCAGGAAAGTGGTGGAATCACTGTCCCTGGAGGTATTTAAAAAAACTCGTAGATGTGGTGCTTAAGGGACATGGGTTAGTGGTGCATTTGGCAGTGTTAGGTTTACAGGTGGACTTGATGATCTTT
This sequence comes from Falco naumanni, assembly GCF_017639655.2. Classification (NCBI taxonomy): domain Eukaryota; kingdom Metazoa; phylum Chordata; class Aves; order Falconiformes; family Falconidae; genus Falco; species Falco naumanni. The sequence goes on from NC_054079.1 coordinate 27,910,931, forward strand.
TGAGATGTGTTTTCCAACCTAAATGATTCTATGATTCTATGAATGCTTATAGCCCTAAGGAAGTATGTTAAAAGTAAATTGTATCCCATCCCAAGTAAAAGCAATTTTTCTTTTATCCTCCTCTTGCAGTGGCACCATAAAGAACATATATTTTACATGTCGTATCACCATCCAGGGGTGAGCAGCAGCTTGTAGGATAGCAGTTAATCTTACAGTGTTTGGGACAGCAGCCGTAAGAGGAGCAGTGTTTGCACTTAACTTTCTATAGTCTAGGGTTAAGCGCCATCTCCCATCTGTTGTTTTAAGTGGCCACATGTGGAGTGGCTGGAAGACAAGGGACATATTATGAGCAATCCAGATCAAGTAACTTTGTTGTAATAGCAGGCCGAGCAGGCCAAAGCTGTAACAGGCTGCAGGTGTTTTGAAGGACATATGCAAGGCCAAGGGAGACAAAGAAACTGTGTATTCACAGAGAGATAAGAGAGTTGGACAGAAACATCAGAAAAAGCCGGATGCCTGCAGAAGGGGGGAGCAGCATGTGGGTGCCGCACCGGGACCAATCATAGGGGAGATGGAAGCGTGTGAACGAGTATTTTTAACCTATCACCTTTACATAACAAAGCCTGAGTAGCGTGTGTATTTTTAGCTGGGGGTATAAATTGGTGTGGGTCTATTAATAGCACCTGTAGAGTATAAATTGCTGTGTAACCCTTAATAAAGTGGCACTAATTCTATCACATTGGTCGTACAAGTTGTGTCCGAGCCTTCCGCATCAACAGCCACACTGGGGAATTATATGAGACTGCGTTTGGGAGATCACGTGTGTTTTTCTAGGTCAGCTATGAACTCTGCCATTCCCATCTGGTCAGCTGCAGAGATAGGATACTGAGGGACATTCATTATTTTTGAGTCAGGCAGTGTGGATGCAGCTCACAGCAAGCAAACTATGCCAGTTCACTGACACACATGGGTAGCTGCTAACCAAGTATGCTCTCGGCAGCCAAAAGACCAAACACTACTGTCCGGCATTTTCCAAACTCGTCCTTGTAATACATCAAAGCCTAAAACATTTTCCTTCCCTGAAACTACTGCTAATTGGTGCCTTGATATCCTTTTCTCCCCTGGCAATAACAAGTTTACTTTAGCTACAGGGCATATTTAACTTTTGCTGGTAAATCCTATTATTTTAACCCTTTGTCGGCTGGGCTTAACATTAATTCTTTGAGCATCCAAATTTGAAAGTATTGAAATTTGAGCTCCTGTGTCACTTTAAAATGTCTCTAGTTGTCTTTGGGGGCCAATTAGAACATAAATATGAGGGCCATCTGTGTTACCTCATTGATAAGCTTCCATTGCAGGGTTTAAGACATCGGGGAAAGTGTCAGGGGTTCTGCAGAGTCTCTTTTACTTGCCAGATCCATCTGGTGTCTACATCAGCTCAGGATTGCCCTGCTGGTGTTGGTTCATCCCACCCCATTTCTCAACTATGATTTACAATACCATGCACCACATCTGCCCAGGTTGGGATGGGTCGGAGGTGGGACTGCCTGTCCTGACCCTCCTGAGCATTATGTTCTATGTTTTGTCTTATTTCATAACTTTTTGCAATGAGGCAGGATTTTAGAACATCAGGGGCTCCCCTTATCAGCAGTCTCATGGCTTAGGGACCTACAGGGGCAGAGATAGGGATAGCCTCCAACCACCACATCACCCATAAGTTTTTCTCTGTTCATAAACAGTAGGTCAAGTGGGGCATCTCCCCTGGTTGGCTCACTTAACAGCTGTGTCAGGAAGTTGTTCTACACACTTCAGGAACCTTCTAGACTGTTTCCTCTCCACTGTGTTGTATTTCCAGTGGACATCTGGTAAATTGAAGTCTTCCACGAAAACAAGGGCTAGCGATTGTGAGACTTCTCCCAGCTGCTTGTAGAATACTTCATCTTCGTACCAATCTTAATTGGCATACTCACTTCCCAGTCCTCCTACTTATCAAACTCAACCTTTTAAGGCACATTCTTATGATAAAACGCCATGGTGCATCACAATGCCCAGACATACAATTTTAACGGGTGTGGGGGAAACAAGCCAGGTTCCTTAGATGGTCTCAAACCTGATCTCCTACAGTGGGCGGTTCTTCATTCTCCCAGTCCCTGCCTTTGCGTACTGCAACTTGGGCAGTGTGACTGGAGCACTTGTTGGTGAAGACCAAGGCAAAGAAAACATTGAGTATCTCAGCCTTCTCCATGTCCTGGGTAACCAGGTCTCCCGTTTCCTTCCAGAGAGGGCCCACATTTTCCCTTGTCTTCCTTTTATTGCCATCATACTTATAGAAGCTTTGCTTGTTTTCCTTTCATGTCCCTGGCCAGATTTAATTCTATCAGGGCTTTAGTTTTCCTAACCTCATCCCTGGATGCTTGGACAATTTCTCTGTATTCTTCCTGGGCTACCTGTCCTTGCTTTCACCTTCTGTAGGCTTTCTTTTTGGGGTTTTTTTTGTTTGTTTGTTTGGTTTTTTTTTTTATTTTGTCCAGGAGCTCTTTGTTCATCTATGCAGTCCTCCTGGCATTTTGGCTTGATTTCTTCTTTGTTGGGATGAATAATTACCATATGCACCCCTGTTGTACATAGCCTGAGAGCAGGCTGCTTTTGTAGCAGCAGCAGAAAGTTCACTTAATGATCTTATTGGTATAGCACTGGGCTCCCCACTGTCCTGAGGGTCTATGCCCCCTCCCTGATATGCTACTCGCCATGTAATAGAGTGTGGTTCAGTGTTAGGAGCTGGTCCCTCCTGGTCCCCAAAAGCCATACACTTCACTTTGATCTAACATAATATGATCACCTCCACTTAAGGAGACATGCCACAGATATTCAGTCTTGCTTTTGCCAGGCTTCCACCCACATTTTTAGTGCAGATTGGCCATTTGAAGGGGGGTCCTATGGAATAGCCTTTATGGTATCTCTCTGGTTGCTCCCTTGAGATCCAGCAAATATCTCAATTTTAATAATAGGGGCTACCTTAAATTCTGATTCATCTAATTCACTCTCATCACAAAGTTCTTGGTGGGAATCGTCCCAAAGATCTCCGTCCCAATCTTGCAGGGAAACAATTAGCTTACAAAGTTTCACAGGATCTAGCAGACTGGGAGCCAAAATTCTCATAAATTCTAGTTTATCCTCAGAATTCCTGCATTTTTATTTTTCCTCCACTAGATGTTTCTGCAATTGCTCTATTCACAGATATAACAGCATTTCTTGTTGCTTTCTTTGTTTAACCACATCTTGTAACACTCTCCTGTTCTTTAAATTTCTTATACTGTTATGAAGCTCCCAAACACATTCCAAATTTTTTGCATCTTATTCTCTTATTACCATCTTTCAGTTCCCCTCTTACAAGGTTTAACTGTTGTTTTATCTTATTCCAATTATCCTGCTTTTCTCATGCCCAGTCATCTGAAAATTTTGGTGGTGTTAACTCCATGCCTCTGTAAGTAGTCAGTGATTGAATCTGCCATGGTGCTATGCCAATTTTTGTCGCAGGTGAATTATTAAAAGAAGTCATTGTTATGGAGCTACCTAAAAGGGGTTTATTAATCATCAAACAATAATCAAATGGTAATTAATCAATGACTGAATGAAAATCAAATGGCAATCAAATGGTGATTAAGCAATAATTCAATATTAGTCATTTAACAATGATTTGACAATTATTTAAATGATAATTTAGATGATAATTTAGACAATGTTTTAGACAGCCACTACTACTTACTACATTTCTAATAATTAAGCTATATCTATATAAATGTTGCTAGCATACAATATACTTTTAGACATAATGCAAAATGTTGTTTACATCATTATAGATATCAGATGCCAGGTAAGGGGTCTCTCAGCCTCGAGGAGTAACCTTGAGAGGCATTCCTGGTCAAGGGGGAGATCACTGCTGTGCAGCCTGCTGCCATACAGGAAAGCTCATTGGGCTTGGAGGGGCTAGATTTTATAACGTAAAATGATTGACTTGTACTCAAACCCCCCTCCCCTTTGGTGTATGCAGGTGTGCAGCTGTAGCAGTTTTAGTTTTGTCTTTTTGCCTAGTCCCATCTTGAGCTGGTACTGTTAGCTCCTAATAAGACATGGCCTAGATTCCTTAGTTCCTGAAAAGATGCAGCCTAGCACAGTTCTCACAGTTTGCACAGCAAGGTTGATTTCAGTCAGGCCTATTTGTCAGTAATGCCTGAACCAAAGTACTGTTCACTCAGAGTGGGTGCATCCATCACACCTTCTAAGCTGCAAGTACTTGCTCTCCACAAATATCATGGTAAGTTTTCATTATGTGATACCTTAGTGTACTATATTTTCCTCCCTTCTTCTATTTTTTGGAAGCAATGTTGCATCTTATTACCACCAAAATTGTCACATAGCCTGCTTGAATCAGTCCTTGTCTGTCAGTGATCCCCTGTTTCATATTCTTCTGATAAACCTTTTGGGCTTAATTTATAGCCAGCCAGCCATCAGAAGCCCCAAAGTTACTCTAAAGACAATTAAATTGTCCTTTTACTGCTTATTTTGTTTATATTTACCTGCTCAGAACATTGTAAAGACTAAAGGCCATTTGTGTGGACCTTGATCACAGTCTAGGGCCTCTGGATAATACTATAATACAAATAAGAAAAATTGGTGCCTCTGAATGTTCATCATTACTTTCATGTGAAATACTAGATATCCTTTTTGCATTGGTAATCTCTGCTTCACAAGACTTCTCTAGTTACTGTGTGCCTAGTTTAAAGGATAATATGGCTAAAGAAAGAGTTTGAGTTTCTGAAGTAAGACCAGCAGATCAGATATTTTCTTCTGGATGAGAATTTTCTCTGCTTACATATACAAAGGTGCTGATCCACTCATGGCAGTGGAGAAAGACTGTATTAACAAGAGACATGTACTTTACCCTATTTGAAAAAAAGAGTCAGTATAATTTTTCACCATTTCCTTGTGAAGTAAGGTTGTAAGAATTTCAGTTCATGCTGCAGTAGCATGCAGCAGCCCTAGGTCATAAACAAAAACCTTTATTGCATATGGCATTCTACAACTGCAGAAAAGAATGATAGCCCTTTACAACTGAAGAGAAAATAATGGGTGAAGGGAGCATAAAAAAACATGGAACGATGTTCATCATGCTGATAGGCATCTGGCATAATTAACAATTAACCTGTTTTTTTGTTTTGTTTTATTCTTAGTGGGAGGAAGTAAATAGGTTCAAATAAGAATTTGATACAAAGTAGTTGTGTAGTTTTATGGATACTTATGAGGAAGCTTTTGCTCATTTTGGGAGTAGCATATAAGGAAACAAAATTGGTTGAAAGTGGCATAGGCAGAAGCTGAGACCTCAGTAGCTGATGAGGAGGGGTCCAAAACAGGGTGAAGGTTGGCAGTGAAAGCTAAAGACATGCAGTTTCTCATGGAGAATGAAGAGTCAGTGGAAAAGTGTTGTGGACAATCTGACAAGCTAGGAAAATTGATTTTTCCAGCAGTATTCAAAGTGGGACTGTGTACAGCCAGTACATTGCAGTGATCACTACACATGGTTATGAGTACACTGGCAAGGTTTTTAGCTGTGTTATTGAAGAGGAAAAGATGCCTATTAAAGATGTTATTTGATCTACATATGTTTTTTATTGGGTTTTTTTTTATTTTATACCTACTTAGAGGAGGCACAGGCTTTGGGACAGTAGCAGGGAATAGAATATAGCTGTCCCCAGTGTCTGGAAAATGAAGGGTGAATAGAGAACTCTGGCCACATGCAGTATAAGTTAATAGTGGTATATTCAGATTGAGATGTCAAAATAATTGAATTTTTAATTTGGATGTGAGATGGACTTGGAGTAAAAGGATAAGACATTAGTCATTACTAGATGATGAATAATTTTTATTTCACAGATTTTTTATTGTTATTATTATTACTATTTTTAAATCCCTTCCCTAAGCATAGTTTATATTGATAAGTCTTTGAGAGCTTCATTTTATGTTCAGCTGACAGAAATAGTTAGAATGTTCCAAAGGCATTATTTATACTTTGCATAGGTAATTGTAATTATTAGGGAGGTGGAGGGTGAAAGGGAGCTTGTGGCTTGGGTTTTAAGTTACAGCCAATTTCCAAATGGGAGGAAAAAATTAAGAGTTAAGGGAGTTCTGCCAGTTTTGTGCAAAAGAGATAAGATTTAATAATGAAAACATTATTCATAATATAATTTAAAATAGTAATTTTTCCTTCTCTACTTCCATGTCTTTAATTCTTCAGGCTTTTGAAATACTAATCTACTAATGTTTTCAGGAAAAGAATGATTGCTTTATGTGCTCACTTAGTAATGACAGCTAATTTAAAAAATTGATTTCTTGGCCAGGAAGAAGGTTAACCGTGCTTATTGATACTATTTAAAATAAAAGCTGTACAGAAGTTTTAAACAGTGGATTTTGGTTTCTTATATTTGTTAATGATGAATTGCTGATTGGCTTTATTACATTTATAGGTATATACAAGAATGAACTTGTGGAGTTTGCCATATGTGTGGAAAAGGTACCCTATGGTGGAATTTATTTCTGGTGTAACTTCATCTCTTGGCCAAAGATCCTGACAAGTCATGTTTGACTTAGAACTCTTCCATTTATTAAATTGCACTTCAGAAAATGTCCCCCTGCAGTATTTATAACCTAAGTATAAGCTGCTGTTTGTGGATGAAAGCTTGAAAGGTAGATAATGAAAATACCGTCACTACTCAAATTGAGAATTAATAAATTAGATAAGATGTTTTAACATTCTTGCAGGTTTAACCTGAGGTTACTCAGATCTTCAGATACAGTGCAACTTTTAATATCATTATTTTGTAGTTTAGGAAGGTATTTAGATTTCAACTGTGATTTTTTTGTATTTTAGTCCCATCCAGCTGTTAACAGTGCTGTCAAAGAAAATAGTTGTGAAAGTTGTCAAGAACCTACTGAGGGCAATGAAGAAAAAGGAGAAACCAAAAGCAGGAAGTCTGTTATTTCCGAAGTGAGTGGCTAAATTAATTAGGTTTGTTTTAACAGAAGATCTTTCAAGTTTAAAAATGTATTCCTAAAGTCACAATTAATTTAAATTAGAAGCGTGTCAGTGTTCTGACTGTTCTTTTTCCTTGTTTTTAAGGTTGAACATTATAATATTTTTGTTCTTCTGTAGTGCTTTTCAAGTTCTGTAAATATTTGTGAAACAATTACTTTACAGATCTAGTTTTCTAAATCAGAATACACTTAATGAAAAATTATACAACATTTTTAGCTAAGTGAAAGGGGAAATGACTGTCAAGATTTAGTATTGTTTCACTAATTTGTATGTCCCTCCTCCTCCCTGCTTATCTCCCCCCTCTCTCCCTCTCCCCCCTCTCTCCCTCTGTCCTGAAGCTTATGTCTTTGATCACTCTCTCAGCTCCCCCCCCCCCCCCCCCCCTTGCTCTATTTCACAGCCTCTCAAGTTATCTCACTGTCAGACCCTTGGTCTCTCTTTGTCAGACTCTTGCTCCCTCTCTGCCCCTCCATGTCAGTCTCTCCCTCAGTCTCTCTGGGTCTTTCTCTCTCTCTCTCTCTCTCTCTCTCTCTCTCACAGTCTTACTCTATCAGTCGCTCACCCCTCCTTACCTTGCCCTCTGGCTCTTAATCTCTCTCACACCCTCTGTCTCTCTCAGTCTCTCCCCCTCCCCTGGTCTGTCTCTTTACATCTCTCCCCCCCCCATCACCCTCCATCTCCCCTTGTCCTCCCTGACCCTTGCATTCTCCCTCTCCCCATACTTGCTCTTGCTCTCCCCACCCCACTCAGGATCTCCTCCTTCTTCCCCCTTGAGCTCTCTCAGACTCCCTCTCACTCACTTTCTTCCCATTTCTCTTTCTCAGTCTTGCTCATACTCTTGATTGTGATCTGTGTCTCTCCCCCCCCAGTCTTTCTCACATACTCTCTCTCAATCTCTCTGCCTCTTTCTACCTGTGTATCTTGTTTCCACACCCTCTTGATCTCCCTGTCTCTCTTTCTATCGGTACATCTCTCTCAGAGTCTCTTGGTCTACCCCTGATATGGAGAAATAGTATGAAATGGGGACAATGGACATCGATCGTGATTGTATATGTCTGCTCAAGGAATGTGGGTACGGTGACTGGTCATGGGTGCTGTGTCTGGTCACATAGGCACACAGCTTTGAGGAGACAACTACAGTTTTGAGGAGATGCCTGCCTTCTTCCTCTAACAAAGGGGCTATTTAAAAAAGAATGAGAAAAGGATGAGAGATGTCACAAGAACATGAATCACCTACAAACCTGCAAAACCACCACATTCCAGGCAAAGGACTGATAAGCTAATTAACATACGAAGCGGGGTTTAGGTAACGAATATGTATAGGCGTTAATTGAATATTCATTTCTTTCATTGTATAAATGTGGGATGGTTCGTAACTTCGGGCATGCACGCTTGTGGAGGAGCGATCCCCCGTGCATCTGCGCGCAATAAACATACCTACTTTATAACTTTCGAGTTATAGAGTCTAATTCCGCACGTCAGGAAGGAGTAAGCCCTGTGGAAAAATCGCCCTTGGGTTGTATATTAAAACATTGGAGGGATATCGTAGGACTGGGTGGTACCGAAAATAGAAGGAAATTGATTAAATATTGTAATCAGTGGTGGGCTTGGTATAAATTGGGGAGTGATGCGAAATGGCCTCAGGAGGGAGGAACGTTAGATTATAACACTCTCCTGCATTTAATGTTGTTTCTGAGAAGAGAAGGAAAATGGGACGAAGTATCATATGCAGACATGTTCTTCGTCCTCCAGGACAAACTTAAGTGGCAAAAGGACTGTGGATTAGTACCCCCTCGGGATCCTATGGTACTAACACTAGAAAGAGTGCAGGATTAACATCACCTGATCTTTGATTATGGCTCTAAAAAAGGATAGGAAAAAACCTGAGACCTAAACTAGAAAGATGTTCTTGTTGAAATTTTTGTGTTAAAAAGCTCAGGTTGGGGTTTCTTCTCTGGAGCAACCAGAATGAAACACATTGTAAGATAAAAACTTGTACTGATGTATGTAAAACCTGAGGCAGGGGGGTGTGTGTGTGGAGAATCAAAGACCTTGTGAAAGTGTTGGGGTGAGTTTGTACAAACCCCCGTACCCCCTCGAAGGTGCGACTGAATCATGCTGGGATGCATGGCAGGATGTTTGCTGTTTGCCTGCGAAGGCACGATATGTAAGAACGCAGATTTAAAGCAACAAGTAGCAGATTTGCATTCAGGGTAAGAAAGGGTTAAAACAGAAGTGCTGCTGCAGAGGCAGGCTTGTGTAACCTGCAGAGCAGCAAGAGCATCTCCTGCCCCGGGCCCTTCTGCTGGTGAGGAGGAGGGGGTTGCTGTTGCTGACAATTGAGCAGAAGGACCTGACAATGTCACCCCAATTGCTGCAGCATTTGCAGTACAACAGGAAGGACCGAATAACAGCCCCTTTAGGGCAGGGAATGGGTATGAGGTGGAATTTTAGTGAATACAAAACCAACTTATTTGTTAAACTTCATTAAAAAAAAAAAAAAAAAAAAAAAAAATTGTTACAGTCGTGGGAGCTGCTGGCCACCAGGAAAACATCCTGAAACCTTTAAAGTACAAACTGAGAAAACAAACAAGAATGCCAAATTCACCAAAATCTTTGTTGGGATGAGATTTATTAGAACATCTAGACTTTAAAGAAGGAGAAATGAAACTAAAAGTTAAAAATGATCAAGTAATTGAAATATTGAGCTTATCTTTAATTGAACAGAAAAGAGGAAAAGAGGACCTCCCTGAAGTAAAAGAAATTTTTAACCAGGTGAGCACAGAATTGGAAAGAGGAAATGAACTGGCGGACAGGGAAGCAAAACAGGCAGCCAGAAAAGCAATCAAGGTAGAGGGTGCGCTAATACCCGATGAACAAATATCTCTAGAAGGTAAACTAGACTATACAAAAGAAGATCGCAAATTGATTTCTGACCTAGAGGGATCATATAATGAGGAAGGGTGGGCTATAATCTCACATGGGAGAATAGTGATTCCTTCTGTTATAAATTGAGACCGCAACGGATCATAATCCAATTAAAATTTTATTAATTATAGCAAGTAGAATATGAGCAAAACAGCGCTGGACGACAGGGGAGGCTGTGCTCCGCCAACTGCCGTCCTGAGCAGTTCAAACAGTCCCTTTTTATACATCTTTACTTCCGTGTTCATGAGGTAGTGGAGTCATGCTTCAGTTGTAGTTAGGGGGTCGTTTTCTGCCTCCTGGTGGTCTTCCTCCTTTGTCTCATTGCCCTGTTTCTGTCGGTTCCTGGACATCTGGTGGTTATCTTATCTTGCACCAGCGGTGTCTGGTTTAGTTTGTGTATTGCGGTTATCTTATCTTACACAAGCGGTGTCTGGTAGCTGTTTGCATAAGCGTTTTCATATCTTTTGTTGCTTAAACTTTACATTGAGCTTAACATAAATCTTAATAAACAATACCCTAGTCCATAGTTTCTCACAATCCCCCCCTTTTTTTTTTTTTATCCTATTATTGTTTATTAGACGCTACTTTCATTCTCGGCACTGCAAGCAAACCTTTTTCCACAATCCCAACATTTATCATAACACTCACAAGGTAATACCTCACAATTACAATAGGCATAGTTCTCACGTGGCATAACGCATTCACAACAATCTTCGTCCTCATTAATATCTACACTCTTATATTTTGCCCCAGACCTCATAGTTAAAATAAGCAATTTAGCTATGTCAAACCGTTCTTTAATAAAATGTAAAATATAGCGTAATATACAAGGCCCGAATATAAGTCCCAAAATCAACATGATAAGCGGTCCTGCTAAAGCGGATAACAAAGTGGTTAGCCAAGGTGAAACATTAAACCAGTTTTCATACCATGACCTGCCCGCCTCACGATCCTTCTTACGTTGATCTAATCTTCTCCGGAGTTCAGACATGGTGTCCTGGACTACTCCCGTATGGTCAGCAAAAGAACAACATTCTTCATTGAGAGCTACACATAACCCTCCTTCTTTTAAGAATAATAGATCTAATCCTCTTCTATTCTGCAGCACTACTTCTGATAAAGACTTTACTGAAGTGGCTAAATTTTGGATAGATTGTTCTATTTTTGCTAAATCCTCATCTACAGCCATCTGCAAACTTTGTAATTTCTGACCTTTTACTAGGGAGGCTATGCCTGTACCTGCTCCAACTCCGCCCGCTATCAGCAGTGTAGCTAGGGTTACCACTGTAATTGGCTCTCGTTTTTGTCTATTCAGGTCTCCTTCAAAGTGGCGTAACACCTCCTCAGAGGTGTGATAGATAGCAACAGTTTCACAACCCCAATAGCCACCAGTAAAAATGACCTGGATAATTACAATAACTTCTGCCAGGGTTACTTGCTGGACATATATAAAATGCCTTGCATTGGGCCTGAAGCTTTGCTAGATCTGGGGTAAAAACAGGGGAGCCCTGTTCTATAGGTATCAGGGAATATAGATGCACGGAGAAATTCCACTTCCCTGGACCGATCTGAGTTTGAATTAATTTTGACTCTGGTAAATTATATAATTTCCAGGCGTTCATCTTCGTCACTTCCTGAAGAGAAATACTGGATTCACGAGTGAAGAAGTCTGTTTTCATGTTACATGAGACTTTGCGAGACTGTTATTCTGCTATTCAATTTCTAGTTCATGTTTGTACTTTGCATCAAACACAGTTTTCAAAATAACTCCAAAGGGTTGGGTAATACATATAATAATAACATACAAAACCAAAACCTAAAAATAACACTTTTTCTTAACACATTCCCTTTTTTACATGCGTCACTATCATGGCTAGACTATAGGGATTTCGCATGCGCGGTCTTTCCAGATTTTTCCAACGCATTTCGTGGGGCTTTAAAATTGCGCATGCACGGACCGTTCGCGTGATAAACAATGGCTACTGCGTACCCAGATGAAGTCCCAAACCCATTTTCCGAGCTTACCACTCTGGTAAGTCTGTTAATGGTAACATTTATGGCACTATGGCCAAATGACAGGTCCCTGTTTTCAATGTAAGGTTTTCTTACCACCAGACCACCACGTCACCTGCCAGGGAAGAAGGGTCTAGAGTGGACATTTCGCCCTCTGAACATTCTGTAAGGTGAGTGTTCTCAAAACGTTTAACCTATATGGTTCATTAGAAAGAAGATCAAAACTTTTTTTTTTTTTTTTTCCTGTTGCTGTTTAGGCAGAGGGTGCGTTTTTCTGTCATCTCACATCAAGAACTTATGGCGGAGGTGGAAAAGTATAAAAGGCGTTACCATATCCTCATCTATGCGTTCCTGGCGGTTGGTTTTGCTGCTATTCTATTTTTTTTCTTACTCAGCCTACATTGTTATCTGAAATGTTAAGAGTCAATTGTTTCCAAATTCTTGTTGGCTATTAAAATGTTAATAAATTGTCATGCTACTCGCATTTGTTTAACGCCATCGGGTGAAACCATTATAACGTGTTGAATTAATCTTATAAAACATGGAACAGCACATGGCAAAAACAATAAGGTGGCTAATCCACATAACAAATAAAATAGGATTCGTTTTACCCAGGGGCTCCCGAGAAGCTAGGAAAACAAGTCAATATTCGTCTTTCCAAGTTCAGAGGGGAACCTGGGCTAACTTCCCTATCTCTGATGTGATTTGTTTAACTACCTCACCATTGTCATCAATTTTCAAACAACAATTGGAAACATTTACTTTACCACAAACACCTCCTTCTTCGGCTAGCAGGTAATCGAGAACCATCCTGTGTTGATAAATTGCATTTCACATCAAAAGCTTTAGCTGTTTGATTAGTAATAATTTCCAAGACAGCCTGTAGACGAATGATATGATTCAGATTGTAGATAGGTTCTCGAGCACCGTTAATAAGTTCATTAGGATTCCAAGTTGCAGGTCCATAATACTGTATGATACGTTGGGGTGTCCATTCATTTAATAAATATCGGTACCCCCAAATTCTTGGGACTCTGGAAAAATCAACTTGCTACTGTTGCCCTGGCTAATTTTCAAACACATTTCACATCGCTGAGTCACCTGTTTTATTACAGTATACAAGTTCTGCCCTATCAATTTCTGATTTAGACTTTTATATAAATTATCAGCTCCCCAATGCATCTTATTATGTTCTATTACGGCTGTGGTCCATATTAAATTGGATGGTACCACTATACGACCATCCCTCAAATAAGTCCACTTATTTATTTTATCATTCATGTCCTGAATGACCTTTAAGTTTTCTTTAGAATAATTTGGCTCCTGATCTGTACTTACAGTTTGGATTTTACCATCTGGTATTAAGGATAATTCCTCCTTTCCTACCTCCTCTGCTACTTGTATGGCTTCATGGTCGGCCAGGCGGTTTCCAATTTCCAAATCAGTGCCTTAATGGGCCATCTTATGTTCTTTCTTCCTGGATGACCCTCTTATAACAGAGGGGGCCATTCCTCACATCAAGGTCTGGCATGGCATATGTCCCCACTGCTCAACGCCTACTGGGTTGCAGCCAGCAGCAGAGCTCAAGATCCTTCTTGGTGGCAAACACAGAGGCCAACCCAGTCTTGCCCTTGATTGTGGTAGGAGGCACTTGACCAACCTTATTCCTTGTACTTCGTTGTCAATGCAGAGTTTCATCTGCACATCCCATAACAAGTCACAGTCATGGTAAAACACAGATTTACATTAGTAGAACTACTACAGAGTGTATTTTATTTTAGTTTTTATGCAATATTCCCCACAGCCTTGCTGACCAAGGGATATTGTTTTACCTGAATTAGGCAGGCCTCCCGTTTATCATTTCTACTGTAACAGGGAAAGCATTTTTCCCCTTACCTAGAATTTACTTCCAGATATACCTGGTTAAAGATTTCTTTTACTTCAGGGAGGTCCTCTCTTCCACTTTTCTGTTGAATTAAAGATAAGCTCAACATTTACTTTAAAGGTTTCAGGATATTTTCCTGGTGGCCAGCAGCTCCCACAACTGTAACAAATTCTTTTCACTGAATTTTGACACCAAATAAGTTGGTTTTGTATTCACCAACTTTTCTACATCACGATTACCTTAGTAAAAATCAACTCGAACCGTTATCCAGTCCTATTCACAACTAACTTTCCAACATCTAAATTTCCCCATCAGAGATTCACCTTTACTCTCCTCAGACCCGCTGCCTGCCCTAGAGGGGCCGTTAACGGTCCTATTGTGCTGCAAATGCTGCAGCAATCGGGGTGACATTGTCAGGTCCTTCTGCTCAATCGTCAGCAACAGCAACCCCCTCCTCCCCACCATCAGGAGGATTCGGGGCAGGAGATGCTGTTCCTGCTCTGCAGGTTACACAAGCCTGCCTCTGCTACAGCACTTCTGTTTCAACTCTTTCTTACCCTGAATGCAAATCTGCTCCTTGTTGCTTTAAGACTGTGTTCTTATATATCAGCCTTTGCAGGCAAACAGCAAACACCCTGCCATGCGTCCAGCAGGACTCAACCGCACCTTCGAGGGGCTACGGGGGTTTGTACAAACTCACCCCAATACTTTAACACTTTCACAGGGTTTTTGACTCTCCACCCATCCACCCCCCCCCCACCCCCCCCCCCCCACCCCCCCCCCCCCCCCCCCCCCGGCTTCAGATTGTAAGAAACTATGGACTAGGGTATTGTTTATTTAAATTTGTTAAGTCCATATGTAAATGTAAAGATTAGACAACAAAAGATACGATCACCGCCAGGTGTCCAGGATGCCACTTGTGAAAAGATAAGATCACCGCCAGGTGTCCAGGATGCCACCAGGTGTCCAGGAACCAACAGAAACAGGGCAATGAGACAAAGGTTGAAGACCAGCAGGAGGCAGAAAACGACCCCCCCTAACAACAAAAGCATGACTCCACTACCTCATGAACATGGAAGTAAAGATGTATAAAAAGGGACTGTTTGAACTGCTCAGTACGGCAGTTGGTGGAGCGCAGACTCCCCTGTCGTCCAGCGCTGTCTTTGCTCATATTCTACTTGCTATAATGAATAAAATTTTAATTGGATTATGATCCGTTGTGGTCTCAATTTATAACAATTTCTGGTACTGTGACTCGGATAAGGAACAGTGAGCTTTGGTCCTCCGGGGAGGCGCCCCGCGACATTTCGCGGCCCCGCGACCAACAGCTTACTCCAACCTTACCGACGAACCTAAATTCTAGAATAATGAGCAAAGGAGAAACCGGTAAAATCCCATAAAAATTCTGTGCACGGGAGTCCGGACGAAGACGCAGGACGCGTAAGTATATTGCGAATTTGTTCGCAAGGTTTGCCGTTCGGGCGGGATTGGGTTTCCTGGAATATAACGAGTGAGAGGTTCGATAAACTGAACCAAGCGAGTGTGGACTCTTAAGTACTGCGTCTCCCATCTCCCGCGAGGGACTGGGCCAGGAACAAGGGGAGCGAGTGAGTGTATGTTTGTGGATATTCCAGAAGATGGGGGCGAAGGGCAGCAAGCCTTCGACTCCCATGGGAAGGGTACCCACTGTACCCAAGAATACCCCTCTGGCATATATCTTAGACAATTGGAGATATTTCCCTGGAACCCTAGGGTAAGATAAGCAGAAAATGATAGAATATTGTACTAAGATATGGGGAGGGAAGAAGATTTCTAAAAATGTCTTTTGGCCAGTCTATGGGTCAGAAGAAGATTGGGTAAGACAGCAATTAAACCTCTGGGTTAATAATAATAAAAAAACCCCCCCTTAACCTGGAGGAGAGTCAATATGCGGAGGTGTGGCTAAAAAACCGGGAGCTAGACTTTACCCGCTGAATGAAATAAAAAACTAAACAAAAGAAAAAGAAGGGAGAGTTAGACGAAACCCTTCTAACCCCCCCTCCTTACATTTCTCCTCCTGCTCCTGCAGAGGTCCCCAGAGCGCCCACTCCTCCACCAGAGTCGGAACAAGGGTCTCCCCCTCTTCCTAGACGCGTAACTAGAAGTCAAAAAGGGGCAGCTCAGATGTACCCCCTAAGGGAAATACCCATGGGGGGACCTCAACCTGTGATAGGATATATTTCCATACCCCTAAACTCGGCTGACCTACGAGATTTTAAAAGGACCGAGATGGGAAACTTAATTGAGGACCCACTCGGAGTGGCAGAAAGATTAGATCAATTTCTGGGACCAAACCTTTATACTTGGGATGAGATGCAATCTATCCTTTGTCAATTATTTACTACCGAGGAAAGAGATATGATTAGGCGAGCAGGAATGAGACTGTGGGATGCTCAGCATGCCCAGGGACCCCAAGAAGATATTAAATGGCCACTCCAAAGACCTAATTGGGATAATCAGGATCCGGT
Organism: Falco naumanni; assembly: GCF_017639655.2. Classification (NCBI taxonomy): domain Eukaryota; kingdom Metazoa; phylum Chordata; class Aves; order Falconiformes; family Falconidae; genus Falco; species Falco naumanni. The sequence continues at coordinate 27,927,354 of NC_054079.1, forward strand.
GCATAGAACTCATATGCAGGACCTGAGAACTATAGTAATTCAGGGGATTAGAGAAGCAGTACCCCGTGGCCAGAATATCAATAAAGCATTTAATGAAATGCAAAAGAAAGATGAGAGCCCCACTGAGTGGCTGGAACGACTGAGGAAAGCCCTTCAGCTGTACTCTGGGGTAAATCCAGACAACCCTTTAGGGCAAGCGCTCCTCAAAACTCAGTTTGTGGCAAAATCATGGGAAAAACTTTAGCGGAACACTTCAGCAGGAGAGGACAGATAAGGGTAAAAGAAATAATTAAGCAAGAAAAGCAGATGGCCAGCAAGGGCATAAATTACCTTAGACTGATAAGAACACTGCAAATGAGCAAAAGGTGAAAAATACACCATGAGGAAGACCTACAGCCTTCCTCCCATAGACCACTGCCCACATTCTAAAGACCCCGGCCCACAATTTTTGGAAGAATCTGCACAAGCGTGAAAGACTGATAAGCTAATTAGCATACGAAGCGAGGGTAGGCGGGTTCAGGTAATGAATATGTATAGGCGTTAATGGAATATTCATTGTTTCAAGCTTATTTGCTGCAGTGTTGCTTATTTTGGTTACCGGATTTATGGAATGTGGAATTTGACTTTGATAATTGTTACTGTGATTTTGGCTATATTTTTGATAATAATAGTGAGCTCTTGGTGTTGCTGTAGAAAGATACCTGTGTGTTGCATTTTGTAAGTAGTAATTCTGTAAGTGATAAGTGTGTTCTGTGAGTGTAAGCTGGGAAAAAAATGGGAGGAAAGCAGAGTGGTGGGATTTTAAAGAAAAATCCGCTAGGGTGTGTTTTGAGTCATTGGAAGGATATTGGAGGATCCGCTGGTGGAAATGTGAATAGGAAAACATTGATAAAATATTGTAATCAATGGTGGCCGCTTTATAAGCTGGAATGTGGAGAAAAGTGGCCTTTTAATTAATAATTACAAGGTTATTAATAATTGTTATACTCATTTATTCTGGAAATGTGAGAACATTTCTGTATTCAGTATATTACAAATGTTGGTATGTGGTTATTGTCTTGAACATCCGAGGGTGAATGTAAACCTCTGTATGTTTTAAAGTGTATAAGGTGTAAAGAATTATTATATGTATGGTGGCGACAAGAAATTGAATGCCCTGACTGTAAGGTTTGGACGCCTTGGGATAAGAGAGAGAGCTGTAAGTGAAATTAGAGTCTCTGTGGCTGGGATAGCGATTGAGATAATAGTAAGAAAGGTCACTGGAAGGAAATGGGGGGGGCAGCTGGGGGAAGCGTGAATAAGAGAACTTTGGCTAAGTACTGCAATCAGTGGTGGCCCCTGTATAAGTTAGGGGACAGAGAAAATGGCCCTTAAACGGCACACTGAATTATAATGTTTTGCTAAAATTAATGTTATTTTTAAGGCGAGAGGAAAAATGGGATGAAGTAATGTATGCTGGTATGTTTTTCACTCTGAGGAATCACCCAGAGTGGCAAAAGAGTGTGGTATTAACCTAGCTCCACAAGATCCCTTAATATTAGCAATGGAAAAGGATCAGAGGGGAGGTTGTGGTTCCTTCTATGGAGCAACCAGAATGAAACACGTTGTAAGATAAAAAAAAACTTGTGCTAATGTGTAAGAAACTATGGACTAGGGTATTGTTTATTTAAATTTATGTTAAGCCCATATGTAAATGTAAAGATTAGACAACAAAAGATAAGATAACCACCAGGTGTCCAGGATGTCGCTTGTGAAAAGATACGATCACTGGCAGGTGTCCAGGATGTCGCTTGTGAAAAGATACGATCACTGGCAGGTGTCCAGGATGTCGCTTGTGAAAAGATACGATCACTGCCAGGTGTCCAGGATGTCGCTTGTGAAAAGATACGATCACTGCCAGGTGTCCAGGATGTCGCTTGTGAAAAGATAAGATCACCACCAGGTGTCCAGGATGCCACCAGGTGTCCAGGAACCGACAGAAACAGGGCAATGAGACAAAGGAGGAAGACCAGCAGGAGGCAGAAAACGACCCCCCCTAACAACAAAAGCATGACTCCACTACCTCATGAACATGGAAGTAAAGATGTATAAAAAGGGACTGTTTGAACTGCTCAGTACGGCAGTTGGTGGAGCGCAGACTCCCCTGTCGTCCAGCGCTGTCTTTGCTCATATTCTACTTGCTATAATGAATAAAATTTTAATTGGATTATGATCCATTGTGGTCTCAATTTATAACAATTTCTGGTGCCGTGACTCGGATAAGGAACAGTGGGCTTTGGTCCTCCGGGGAGGCGCCCCGCGACATTTCGCGGCCCCGCGACCAACAGCTTACTCCAACCTTACCGACGAACCTAAACTCTAGAATAATGAGCAAAGGAGAAACCGGTAAAATCCCATAAAAATTCTGTGCACGGGAGTCCGGATGAAGACGCAGGACGCGTAAGTATATTGCGAATTTGTTCGCAAGGTTTGCCGTTCGGGCGGGATTGGGTTTCCTGGAATATAACGAATGAGAGGTTCGATATACTGAACCAAGCGAGTGTGGACTCTTAAGTACTGCGTTTCCCATCTCCCGCGAGGGACTGGGCCAGGAACAAGGGGAGCAAGTGAGTGTATGTTTGTGGATATTCCAGAAGATGGGGGCGAAGGGCAGCAAGCCTTCGAATCCCATGGGATGGGTACCCACTGTACCTAAGAATACCCCTCTGGCATATATCTTAGACAATTGGAGATATTTCCCTGGAACCCTAGGGAAAGATAAGCAGAAGATGATAGAATATTGTACTAAGATATGGGGAGGGAAGAAGATTTCTAAAAATGTCTTTTGGCCAGTATATGGGTCAGAAGAAGATTGGGTAAGACAGCAATTAAACCTCTGGGTTAATAATAAAAAACCCCTTAACCCGGAAGAGAGTCAATATGCGGAAGTGTGGATAGGAAGACCAGGAGCTAGACTTTATCCACTGAATGAAGTAAAAATTAAACAAAAGAAAAAGAAGGAAGAGTTAGACGAAACCCTTCTAACCCCCCCTCCTTACATCCCTCCTCCTGCTCCCGCAGAGGTCCCCAGAGCGCCCACTCCCCCACCAGAGTCGGAACAGGGGTCTCCCCCTCCTCCTAGACGCGTAACTAGAAGTCAAAAAGGGGCAGCTCAGATGTACCCCCTAAGGGAAATACCCATGGGGGGACCTCAACCTGTGATTGGATATATTTCTGTGCCTCTAAATTCGGCTGACCTACGAGATTTTAAAAGAACCGAGATGGGAAACTTAATTGAGGACCCACTCGGAGTGGCAGAAAGATTAAATCAATTTTTGGGACCAAATCTTTATACTTGGGATGAGATGCAATCTATCCTTGGTCAATTATTTACTACCGAGGAAAGAGATATGATTAGACGAGCAGGAATGAGACTGTGGGATGCTCAGCATGCCCAGGGGCCCCAAGCAGACATTAAATGGCCACTCCAAAGACCTAATTGGGATAATCAGGATCCGGTGCATAGAACTCATATGCAGGACCTGAGAACTATAGTAATCCAGGGGATTAGGGAAGCAGTACCCCGTGGCCAGAATATCAATAAAGCATTTAATGAAATGCAAAAGAAAGATGAAAGCCCTACTGAGTGGCTGGAACGTCTGAGGAAAGCCCTTCAGCTGTACTCTGGGGTAAATCCAGATGACCCTTTAGGGCAAGTGCTCCTCAAAACTCAGTTTGTGGCAAAATCATGGGAAGATATCAGAAAGAAGATTGAAAAGTTAGAAGATTGGCAGAATAGAGGGTTGGATGAATTATTGAGGGAAGCTCAGAAAGTCTACGTAAGGCGGGAAGAAGAGAGCAACAAGCGACAAGTAAAAATGATGATAGCAGCGGTCAGAGAGGATCGCAAAGGGTGGACTGGTGAACACAGATCTGCTGGAACAAAACAAGGGAACGTAGTAGTAAAGAAGGAACAGAGATGTTGTTTTTACTGTGGAAAGAAGGGACATATAAAAAAAAATTGCAGAGAAAGGATCAAGGATGAGGAAATATTGAAAATGGAATAGGAGAGTCAGGGGCTCTATATCTTAGGGGACCGGAGTCATCATGAGCCCTTGATAAAATTAAAAATAGGTCCCCATAAACAAGAGTTCACCTTTTTAGTAGACACTGGGGCTGAAAAATCAACTATTAAGCAAATACCTGAGGGATGTAAAGTTTCCCCTGAAAAAGTACAAGTAATTGGGGCAAAAGGAGAACCCTTTAAAGTAAGCAAAATCAAAAATGTGGTATTTGAAACTGAAAATAAATTTGGTATGGGTGAACTCTTGCTCGTCCCTGAAGCAGAATTTAATCTGTTAGGACGAGATTTAATTGTTGAATTGCAATTAGAAATTAAAGTGAAAAATCAAGAGCTAACAGTGTCTGCTTATCCTTTGACCGTGGATGATCAAAAACAAATTAACCCTGATGTCTGGTACTCTCCGAACACAATTAGTAGACTGGAAATCCCACCGATTAAAATCCAAATTTCCGAACCCCACATACCTGTGAGGGTAAGGCAATATCCCATATCCCTAGAAGGACGGAGAGGATTAAAACCAGAAATTGATCGATTGTTAGCACAAGGAATCTTAGAGCCTTGTATGTCACCCTTTAACACCCCCATTCTGCCTGTAAAGAAACCAAATGGGAAATATCGGCTCGTACATGATTTAAGAGAAATAAACAAAAGAACTATCACCCGGTTCCCTGTAGTAGCAAATCCATACACACTGCTAAGCAAGCTAGGACCCCATAACTCCTGGTACAGTGTGGCTGATTTAAAGGATGCCTTTTGGGCCTGTCCACTGGCAGAAGAATGCCGTGATTATTTTGCCTTTGAATGGGAAGACATAGAGACAGGCCGTAGACAGCAATTGAGATGGACCGTGCTTCCCCAAGGGTTCACTGAGTCCCCTAATCTGTTTGGACAGGCCCTGGAAGAGCTCTTAAAAGAATACCAGGTACAAACGGGAAACGTGCTGTTACAGTATGTAGATGATCTGCTCATAGCAGGGAATAATAAGGAGGATGTAAGAAAAGAAAGCATTCGACTCCTAAACTTTCTTGCACAAAAGGGCCTACGGGTATCACAAGAAAAGTTACAATTTGTAGAGGAAAAAGTGAAATATTTGGGGCATTATTTGTTTAACGGCAAGAAGATATTGGATCCAGAGCGCATTAAAGGAATTCTGGAATTACCTATGCCTGTCACTAAGAGGCAAATTCGGCAGGCATTAGGGCTATTTGGGTATTGTAGGCAATGGATAGAGAACTATAGCTTTAAAGTTAAATTCTTATATGAGCAACTGTCTAAAGACAAAATACCCAAGTGGACCCCTCAGGATCAAGAACAGTTTGCCAGTCTCAAAAGGGAGCTAAGTCAAGCACCGGTTTTAAGCCTCCCAGATTTAAAGCGGCCATTCCATTTATTTGTTAACATACATGAAGGAACGGCATTCGGAGTATTAACTCAGGAATGGGCCGGACAAAAGAAACCGGTGGCATACTTATCAAAGCTGTTGGACCCTGTGAGCAGGGGTTGGCCGAGTTGTTTACAAATCATTGTTGCTGCTGCCTTATTACTTGAGGAAATGAATCGCATCACCTTTAATGGAGAAGTTGTCTTATATGCGCCTCATAACATCAGGGGAGTGTTACAACAAAAAGCAGAAAAATGGCTTACAGATAGCCGATTATTAAAGTATGAGGGAATACTTATAGAATCCCCTAAACTATCTTTGAAAACTATTGGAGCAGTTAACCCCGCTGAATTTTTGTACCCAGGAGAAGGTAATGAACTATTGCACAATTGTTTTCAAACAATTGAACAACAGACACGTATTAGGCCAGACTTAGAAGAAGAAGAACTACAATGTGGAGAAATATTATTTATAGATGGGTCATCACGAATAATGGAAGGTAAACGATTGTCCGGATATGCCATCGTTAAGTTGGAAAAAGGAGAATTTAAGACAATAGAATCAGGCCCGCTGAGTGCCAGCTGGTCAGCTCAAGCCTGTGAGCTGTATGCATTGTGGAAAGCATTAGTGTCACTAAAGGAAAAGGATGGAACTATATATACAGACTCACGCTATGCGTTCGGAGTAGTACACACTTTTGGGAAAATATGGGAGGAAAGAGGATTCGTTAACTCACAGGGAAAAGAACTGATACACCCGGAATTAATTCGGCGAGTTCTGGGGGCATTAAAAATGCCAAATAAAATAGCAGTTGTACATATAAAGGGACACCAGCGAGGTACAAGTTACCAAGTTAGGGGAAATAATGCAGCGGATACAGAGGCAAAACGAGTTGCAGGCAATTATAGTACGATTTTAACTATACAACAAATACCTGTTAGTAAAAATTTGAGGTTTGAGTCTGCAGAAAAGGAAAAACTAGAACAAATGGGAGCTAAGGAACAGGATGGTAAGTACATATTGCCAGATGGGAGAGAAGTTTTGCCGAAGGGCATAGCATTCGAAATATTTTCAAAAATACATAGTAAAACACACTGGGGAACCCAGGCGTTAGTTGATCATTTCAATCAACAGTTTGCCTGTATAGGCGTATATAACATAGCAAAGGCAGTCACGGCGACCTGTGAGACCTGTCAAAAGGTTAATCGAAATAACCTGAGACAAAAACCTCTTGGAGGGCGTTCCCCAGCATACAGACCTTTCTCACACATACAAGTGGATTTTACTGAACTACCCAGGGTAGGGCGTTACAAATATTTATTAGTAATGGTGGATCATTTAACACATTATGTTGAGGCTTTTCCTACCTCCAAGGCAACTGCTAACCAAGTTACTAAAGTATTACTTGAACACATTATACCTCGATATGGAGTACCTGAAGTAATCGACTCGGACAGAGGAACACACTTTGTGTCAAAAATTGTTAGAAATCTAACAGAAAGCTTGGGTATTAAGTGGGAATACCATACGCCATGGCATCCACAAAGTTCGGGAAAAGTTGAAAGGATGAATGGGGAAATCAAAACTATTCTAACTAAATTAATGATAGAGACCAAATTATCATGGATTAAGTGCCTACCCATGGCACTATTAATTCTCAGAACTAGACCCCGAGCGGATGTGGGAATATCAGCATTTGAAATGGTGTATGGAATGCCCTATAGAATTGAAAGCCCACAAACAAATATTTTAATTCGAGACCGTGCGATAAATGAATATGTTTTACAATTAGCAGAACATCGTAACAAGCTTTGGGAACGCGGACTGATTGTGCAACGACCCCCGTTGGACTTAAAAATTCACAATGTTAAACCTGGGGATTGGATATTGATTAAAGTGTGGAAGGAAGAAACCCTAAAACCCAATTGGGAGGGACCTTATCTTGTTCTGCTTACAACAGAAACAGCTGTCCGAACTGCTGAGCGTGGATGGACTCATGCCAGTCGCATTAAAGGCCCAGTGACGAGACCCCACTGGAAAGTAATCAGTACACCAGGTGACACCAAGATAACATTGAGAAGATAAAGTTATGATAGAGACTTTATTTGATTATTTTGCTGCATTACCTTTTGGTATAAAGTGTGTATTGCTGTTTATATTTGCTATAATTATTATTTTTTTTTTTTTTTATTTATTATATATGGAAGCGTACAAAGTGTGTTGAAAGAAATTGCTAAACTTATGCAACCACACAATATTGAATATAGAAGATATGCTGATGCAAATAATATATGCACTCTAGATATATGAATTAGGTGTAATAATTTGAACTACAATTGCTATCCATTTGCTTGTTTTAAATGTAAGGTATGCCAGGATAAATGGTGGACACACTGTGAATTCGGATACCCTCCGACAGGAGTTTGCACACAGTGTTGGAAAATCCAAAGAACTCTTACTGAGTAGAAATCAAAACAATTAGAGTCTAAACAAGAAATTATTTGAGAAGCACATGAGTGGTGGGAAATTTTTGCCAAAGGAATAAACCCTCAATATTATTGTTACCACTCCACCAAACCAGTCCCCTTTGTAGCTGAAATCTTGGCTATAAAGTGCAAAAGGGAAGTATTAACCGTGTCTTGCTTTGCCCCATTAGTTAAAGCTGCAAAATAGGAAGCCTATGTAAACAGGCAGAAAGCCCAAAGCAGCTGTTCTCCTGAAGAATTCCCTTGCTGCCGAGAAGATGGTACACCTCGTGGCTCGAAGCAACCGAGTCGACGGGCAAGGCAGAGGAGGAACATACTGCGGAGAAAAGAACCAGAACAATGGGATGCAAAAGCAGCAATGGCCGAAATTCCCCAGGACTGGTAAAAATATACTCAAATTGGCAAAATTGACAGACACCCTTTTTCCTGGTATACTGTTAGTTTTGTTATTGATAATGACCCAAGCAAATGGAAACCCTCATGAACCTTTTAAATGGACCTTAATCAGGTGGGAAGGACAAGTAACCATTCAGACTCAAGTTACTCCAGGAGCCCCTAGTTTTCTCTGTGCGCTGTGTGATCTCATACCAGTAAAACCCTGCCTGAACAAACATGGATTTTATTTTTGCCCTAGTTCGAACCATGAGAAAGGATACTGTAATTACCCAGGACATTATTATTGTGCCTACTGGGGTTGTGAAACAGTAGCCTCAGATTGGGAGGTTGACCAAGACAAGTATTTATGGGTAGGGTGGGGTCCTTTCGGATGTGAACCACCGAAACATGGAACAAATGGAGGTTTTTTGAATGAGGGTACATGTGACAAAATCTACATTAATGTGACACACCCAGAAGATGCAGGTTGGTTGATAGGAAAAACATGGGGGGCTAGACTTTGGGAATCAGGAACCGATAGGGGAGGACATTTCCTTATAAAAAAGGAACCGATACCTCATGATCCTTTACCAGTAGGACCAAATCTGGTTCTGAATCCACCTACTTCATCTGAAGAAAAGGTTGCCCCCATAATTGTCGTAACCCCTTCTCCAGACTCCCTTTCAAAAAAAAAAAACCAAAACAAAAAAACTAATGACACTGTGACTGAATTCTCCTTTTACAGGGATTTAGAGTTGTCAGAATCTAAAGACCCCTTATGGAATCTCATGCAAGCCTCTTATCGTGCCCTTAATGAAAGCAAACCAAATTTAACTAAGGAATGCTGGTTATGTTATAATGTTAGACCACCATATTTTGAGGCGATTGGAAAACCAGGTAGGATTCAATGGTCTAATGGTTCAAACCCACGAGAATGCCCATGGGATGACCAGAGGAACCATACGCAAGGAATTACTATTCAATTAGTAACAGGTCAAGGAAAATGTATAGGTACAGTGCCCGAAAAGTATCAGCCTTTGTGCAACCGAACAGTCACTAACACCAATATAGAGAAACACAAGAATCAAAATGACAAATGGGCTATCCCGACACCAGGAGCTAAATGGGTTTGTTCAGACATCGGAGTAACGCCTTGCCTATCCCTAAACGTGTTTAATCAATCTCAGTTTTGTGTACAGGTGATTATTGTTCCTCGTCTGATCTATCACACCTCTGAGGAGGTGTTACGCCACTTTGAAGGAGACCTGAACAGACAAAAACGAGAGCCAATTACAGTGGTAACCCTAGCTACACTGCTGATAGCGGGCGGAGTTGGAGCAGGTACAGGCATAGCCTCCCTAGTAAAAGGTCAGGAATTACAAAGTTTGCAGATGGCTGTAGATGGGGATTTAGCAAAAATAGAACAATCTATCCAAAATTTAGCCACTTCAGTAAAGTCTTTATCAGAAGTAGTGCTGCAGAATAGAAGAGGATTAGATCTATTATTCTTAAAAGAAGGAGGGTTATGTGTAGCTCTCAATGAAGAATGTTGTTCTTTTGCTGACCATACGGGATTAGTCCAGGACGCCATGTCTGAACTCCGGAAAAGGTTAGATCAACGTAAGAAAGATCGTGAGGCGGGCAGGACATGGTATGAAAACTGGTTTAATGTTTCACCTTGGCTAACCACTTTGTTGTCTGCTTTAGCAGGACCACTTATTATGTTGATTCTGGGACTTATATTTGGGCCTTGTATATTACGCTATATTTTACACTTTATTAGAGAACGGTTTGACATAGCTAAATTGCTTATTTTAACTCCGAGGTCTGGGGCAAAATATAAGAGTGTATCTATTAATGAGGATGAAGATTGTTGTGAATGCGTTATGCCACGTGAGAACTATGCCTATTGTAATTGTGAGGTATTACCTTGTGAGTGTTATGATAAATGTTGGGATTGTGGAAAAAGGTTTGTTCGCAGTGCCGAGAATGAAAGCAGTGTATAATAAACAATAATAGGATAAAAAGAAAAAGGGGGGATTGTAAGAAACTATGGACTAGGGTATTGTTTATTTAAATTTATGTTAAGCCCATATGTAAATGTAAAGATTAGACAACAAAAGATAAGATAACCACCAGGTGTCCAGGATGTCGCTTGTGAAAAGATACGATCACTGCCAGGTGTCCAGGATGTCGCTTGTGAAAAGATACGATCACCACCAGGTGTCCAGGATGCCACCAGGTGTCCAGGAACCGACAGAAACAGGACAATGAGACAAAGGAGGAAGACCAGCAGGAGGCAGAAAACGACCCCCCCTAACAACAAAAGCATGACTCCACTACCTCATGAACATGGAAGTAAAGATGTATAAAAAGGGACTGTTTGAACTGCTCAGTACGGCAGTTGGTGGAGCGCAGACTCCCCTGTCGTCCAGCGCTGTCTTTGCTCATATTCTACTTGCTATAATTAATAAAATTTTAATTGGATTATGATCCATTGTGGTCTCAATTTATAACATAATGTATGTAAGATCTGAAGCCGGGGGAGTGGAGAGTCAAAATAACCCTGTGAAAGTGTTAAAGTATTGGGGTGAGTTTGTACAAAGCCCCGTATCCCCTCGAAGGTGCGGCTGAGTCACGCTGGATGCATGGCAGGGTGTTTGCTATTTGCCTGCGAAGGCTGATATGTAATAACACAGACTTAAAGCAACAAGTAGCAGATTTGCATTCAGGGTACGAAAGAGTTAAAATAGAAGTGCTGCTGCAGAGGCAGGCTTGTGTAACCTGCAGAGCAGGAACAGCATCTCCTGCCCCGAATCCTCCTGATGGTGGGGAGAAGGGGGTTGCTGTTGCTGACGATTGAGCAGAAGGACCTGACAATGTCACCCCGATTGCTGCAGCATTTGCAGCACAATAGGACCGGTAACGGCCCCTCTAGGGCAGGCAGCGGGTCTGAGGAGAGTAAAGGTGAATCTCTGATGGGGAAATTTAGATGTTTGAAAGTTAGTTGTGAATAGGACTGGATAAAGGTTCGAGTTGATTTTTACTAAGGTAATCGTGATGTAGAAAAGTTGGTGAATACAAAACCAACTTATTTGGTGTTAAACTTCAGTGAAAAGAATTTGTTACAGTTGTGGGAGCTGCTGGCCGCCAGGAAAATAACCTGAAACCTTTAAAGTACAAACTAAGAAAACAAATAAGAATGCCAAATTCACCAAAATCTTTGTTGGGAAGAGATTTATTAGAACATCTAGACGTTTAAAGAAGGGGAAATGAAACCAAAAGTTAAAAATGATCAATTAACTAAAATGTTGAGCTTATCTTTAATTCAACAGAAAAGTGGAAGAGAGGACCTCCCTGAAGTAAAAGAAATCTTTAACCAGGTATATCTGAAAGTAAATTCCAAGTAAAGGAAAAAATGCTTTCCCTGTTACAGTAAAAATGATAAACAGGAGGCCTGCCTAGTTCAGGTAAAACAATACCCCTTGGTCAGCAAGGCTGTGGGGAATATTGCATAAAAACTAAAATAAAATACACTCTGTAGTAGTTCTACTAATGTAAATCTATGTTTTACCATGACTGTGACTTGTTATGGGATGTGCAAATGAAACTTTGCATTGACAACAAAGTACAAGGAATAAGGCTGGTCAAGTGCCTCCTACCACAATCAAGGGCAAGACTGGGTTGGTCTCTGTGTTTGCCACCAAGAAAGATCTTGAGCTCTGCTGCTGGCTGCAACCCAGTAGGCGTTGAGCGGTGGGGACATATGCCATGCCAGACCTTGATGTGAGGAATGGCCCCCGCTGTTATAAGAGGGTCGTCCAGGAAGGAAGAACATAAGATGGCCCATTAAGGCACTGATTTGGAAACTGGAAACCGCCTGGCCGACCATGAAGCCATACAAGTAGTAGAGGAGGTAGGAAAAAAGGAATTATCCTTAATACCAGATGGTAAAATCCAAACTGTAAGTACAGATCAGGAGCCAAATTATTCTAAAGAAAACTTAAAGGTCATTCAGGACATGAATGATAAAATAGATAAGTGGACTTATTTGAGGGATGGTCGTATAGTGGTACCATCCAATTTAATATGGACCACAGCCGTAATAGAACATAATAAGATGCATTGGGGAGCTGATAATTTATATAAAAGTCTAAATCAGAAATTGATAGGGCAGAACTTGTATACTGTAATAAAACAGGTGACTCAGCGATGTGAAATGTGTTTGAAAATTAGCCAGGGCAACAGTGGCAAGTTGATTTTTCCAGACTCCCAAGAATTGGGGGGGGTACCAATATTTATTAAATGAATGGACACCCCAACGTATCATACAGTATTATAGACCTGCAACTTGGAATCCTAATGAACTTATTAACGGTGCTCGAGAACCTATCTACAATCTGAATCATATCATTCGTCTACAGGCTGTCTTGGAAATTATTATTAATCAAACAGCTAAAGCTTTTGATGTTAAATGCAATTTATCAACACAGGATGGTTCTGGTCTACCTGCTAGCCAAAGAAAGAGGTGTTTGTGGTAAAGTAAATGTTTCCAATTGTTGTTTGAAAATTGATGACAATGGTGAGGTAGTTAAACAAATCACATCAGAGACAGGGAAGTTAGCCCATGTTCCCGTCTGAACTTGGAAAGACTAATATTGACTTGTTTTCCTGGCTTCTCGGGAGCCCCTGGGTAAAACGAATCCTATTTTATTTGTTATGTGGATTAGCCACCTTATTGTTTTTGTCATGTGTTGTTCCATGTTTATAAGATTAATTCAACACGTTATAACTAACATGCAATTTGCTATTATGGTTTCACCCGATGGCCGTTAAACAAATGCGAGTAGTATGACAAAATGTACACACAAAATAACATTTTAATAGCCAACAAGAATTTGGAAACAATTAACTCTTAACAATTCAGATAATAATGTAAGCTGAGTAAAAAAAAAAAATAGAATAGCAATAAAAACAAGCGCCAGGAATGCAAAGACGAGGATATGGAAACGCCTTTTATACTTTTTCACCTCCGCCATAAGTTCTTGACGTGAGATGACAGAAAAACGCACCCTCTGCCTAAACAGCAACATGAAAAAAAAAAAAAAAAAAAAAAAAAGATATATATATAAAATTTTGATCTTCTTTCTAATGAACCATATAGGTTAAACGTTTTGAGAACACTCACCTTACAGAATGTTCAGAGGGCGAAATGTCCACTCTAGACCCTTCTTCTCTGGCAGGTGACGTGGTGGTCTAGTGGTGAAAAAAAACCCTACATTGAAAACTGGGACCTGTCATTTGGCCATAGTGCCATGAAAGAAAAAGTGTTATTTTTAAGTTTTGGTTTTGTATGTTATTATTATATGTATTACCCAATTATGCCTATTGTAATTGTGACGTATTACCTTGTGAGTGTTACGATAAATGTTGGGATTGTGGAAAAAGGTTTGTTCACAGTGCCGAGAATGAAAGCAGTGTCTAATAAACAATAATAGGATAAAAAGAAAAAGGGGGGATTGTAAGAAACTATGTACTAGGGTATTGTTTATTTAAATTTGTTAAGTCCATATGCAAATGTAAAGATTAGACAACAAAAGATAAGATAACCGCCAGGTGTCCAGGATGCCACTTGTGAAAAGATACGATCACCGCCAGGTGTGCAGGATGCCACTTGTGAAAAGATAAGATCACCGCCAGGTGTCCAGGATGCCACCAGGTGTCCAGGAACCGACAGAAACAGGGCAATGAGACAAAGGAGGAAGACCAGCAGGAGGCAGAAAACGACCCCCCCTAACAACAAAAGCATGACTCCACTACCTCATGAACATGGAAGTAAAGATGTATAAAAAGGGACTGTTTGAACTGCTCAGTACGGCAGTTGGTGGAGCGCAGACTCCCCTGTCGTCCAGCGCTGTTTTGCTCATATTCTACTTGCTATAATTAATAAAATTTTAATTGGATTATGATCCATTGTGGTCTCAATTTATAACAAGATCTTACATATATTAGCACAAGTTTTTTTATCTTACAACGTGTTTCATTCTGGTTGCTGCACAGAAAGAACCACAACCTGAGCTCTCTCTATTTTTTTTACACAAAAATTTCAACAAGAAAATCCTTTTAGTTTAGGTCTCAGGTTTTTGGGTTTTTTTGTTTGTTTGGTTTTTTTTTCTTATCCTTTTCTAGAGCCATAATCAAAGATCAGGTGGTGTTAATCCCACACTCCTTCTGTCACACAAACATATCAGCACACATTACTTCATCCCATTTTCCTTCTCTCCGTACTGCAGCAAAGTATTATAATTTATAGTTCCATTACAAGGCAATTTTTCCCCACCTTCCAGCTTATAAAGTGGCCACCATTGATTGCAGTACTTTATCAATGTTTTCTTATTCACATTTCCACCAGCAGACCCTCCAATATCCCTCCAGTGACTCAAAACACACCCTAGCGGGCTTTTCTTTAAAATCCCACCACTCTGCTTTCCTCCCATTTTTCCCAGCTTACACTCACAGAACACACTTATCACTTACAGAATTACTACTTACAAAATGCAACACACAGGTATCTTTCTACAGCAACACCAAGAGCTCACTATTATTATCAAAAATATAGCCAAAATCACAGTAACAATTATCAAAGTCAAATTCCACATTCCATAAATCCGGTAACCAAAATAAGCAACACTGCAGCAAATAAGCTTTATAAGCAAACTTGCCAGATTCTAGATGGCAATTAAATGCCGATAAAACCCAAACAGAACCAGAAGTATACTTAGGGTGTCAGCCACAGAAGTATACCTGAGTTTTCCAGACCAGACGTATACTTGAGAAACTAGTCCCCAAGCACACCCAGACGTATACTTGAGAAACTAGTCCCCAAGCACACCCAGACGTATACTTGAGAAACTAGTTCCCAAGCATACCCAGATGTTACCTTGCGGAAATCAATTTTCCCGTCTTACGGGTAACCCCAGATTACCGGTAATATCAGAATACAGCAATAAAGAATACTATCACTTACAGGAGATGGGATTCTTGTCTGCCTCCGCAGTGATCCAATGAGTTGGGGAGTCCCTCCGGGAAAATCCCGGGGGTACCCAAGGGAGTCCACTTCCCAGCGGGTCCTACGGTCAGGCAGAGAGCCGTCCCATCTGGGGTGCCAGATTGTTTCAAAGAACGTCTTCAGAATTTCTTAGTGATTAAGTATTCTTTATTGTCGGTGCCGGGCGTACGGGGGATCCTTCCACCAATCGTACACACCCAGAGGGGCAGATTATCTTATATTTATATAATGAAACAATGAATATTCCATTAACGCCTATACCCTCGCTTCGTATGCTAATTAGCTTATCAGTCTTTCACGCTTGCGCAGATTCTTCCAAAAATTGTGGGCCGGGGTCTTTAGAATGTGGGCAGTGGTCTATGGGAGGAAGGCTGTAGGTCTTCCTCATGGTGTACTTTTCACCTTTTGCTCATTTGCAGTGTTCTTATCAGTCTGAGGTAATTTATGCCCTTGCTGGCCATCTGCTTTTCTTGCTTAATTATTTCTTTTACCCTTATCTGTCCTCTCCTGCTGAAGTGTTCCGCTAAAGTTTTTCCCATGATTTTGCCACAAACTGAGTTTTGAGGAGCGCTTGCCCTAAAGGGTTGTCTGGATTTACCCCAGAGTACAGCTGAAGGGCTTTCCTCAGTCGTTCCAGCCACTCAGTGGGGCTCTCATCTTTCTTTTGCATTTCATTAAATGCTTTATTGATATTCTGGCCACGGGGTACTGCTTCTCTAATCCCCTGAATTACTATAGTTCTCAGGTCCTGCATATGAGTTCTATGCACCGGATCCTGATTATCCCAATTAGGTCTTTGGAGTGGCCATTTAATATCTGCTTGGGGTCCCTGGGCATGCTGAGCATCCCACAGTCTCATTCCTGCTCGCCTAATCATATCTCTTTCCTCGGTAGTAAATAATTGACAAAGGATAGATTGCATCTCATCCCAAGTATAAAGGTTTGGTCCCAGAAATTGATCTAATCTTTCTGCCACTCCGAGTGGGTCCTCAATTAAGTTTCCCATCTCGGTCCTTTTAAAATCTCGTAGGTCAGCCGAGTTTAGGGGTATGGAAATATATCCTATCACAGGTTGAGGTCCCCCCATGGGTATTTCCCTTAGGGGGTACATCTGAGCTGCCCCTTTTTGACTTCTAGTTACGCGTCTAGGAGGAGGGGGAGACCCCTGTTCCGACTCTGGTGGGGGAGTGGGCGCTCTGGGGACCTCTGGAGAGGCTGTGGGAGCAGGAGGAGGAGCGTAAGGAGGGGAGGGTTAGAAGGGTTTCGTCTAACTCTTCCTTCTTTTTCTTTTGTTTAGTTTTTATTTCATTCAGTGGGTAAAGTCTAGCTCCCGGTCTTTCTATCCACACTTCCGCATATTGACTCTCCTCCGGGTTAAGGTTGTTTTTTTTGGTTTTGTTTTTTTTTTTTTTTTTTTATTATTAACCCAGAGGTTTAATTGCTGTCTTACCCAATCTTCTTCTGACCCATAGACTGGCCAAAAGACATTTTTAGAAATCTTCTTCCCTCCCCATATCTTAGTACAATATTCTATCATTTTCTGCTTATCTTTCCCTAGGGTTCCAGGGAAATATCTCCAATTGTCTAAGATATATGCCAGAGGGGTATTCTTAGGTACAGTGGGTACCCTTCCCATGGGAGTCGAAGGCTTGCTGCCCTTCGCCCCCATCTTCTGGAATATCCACAAACATACACTCACTCGCTCCCCTTGTTCCTGGCCCAGTCCCTCGCGGGAGATGGGAGACGCAGTACTTAAGAGTCCACACTCGCTTGGTTCAGTTTATCGAACCTCTCACTCGTTATATTCCAGGAAACCCAATCCCGCCCGAACGGCAAACCTTGCGAACAAATTCGCAATATACTTACGCGTCCTGCGTCTTCGTCCGGACTCCCGTGCACAGAATTTTTATGGGATTTTACCGGTTTCTCCTTTGCTCATTATTCTAGAATTTAGGTTCGTCGGTAAGGTTGGAGTAAGCTGTTGGTCGCGGGGCCGCGAAATGTCGCGGGGCGCCTCCCCGGAGGACTAAAGCCCACTGTTCCTTATCCGAGTCACAGCACCAGAAATTGTTATAAATTGAGACCGCAACGGATCATAATCCAATTAAAATTTTATTAATTATAGCAAGTAGAATATGAGCAAAACAGCGCTGGACGACAGGGGAGTCTGTGCTCCGCCAAGTGCTGTCCTGAGCAGTTCAAACAGTCCCTTTTTATACATCTTTACTTCCGTGTTCATGAGGTAGTGGAGTCATGCTTCAGTTGTTGTTAGGGGGTCGTTTTCTGCCTCCTGGTGGTCTTCCTCCTTTGTCTCATTGCCCTGTTTCTGTTGGTTCCTGGACATCTGGTGGTTATCTTATCTTGCACCAGCGGTGTCTGGTTTAGTTTGTGTATTGCGGTTATCTTATCTTACACAAGCGGTGTCTGGTAGCTGTTTGCATAAGCGTTTTCATATCTTTTGTTGCCTAAACTTTACATTGAGCTTAACATAAATCTTAATAAACAATACCCTAGTCCATAGTTTCTCACACTTCCTACATGGTATGGTCAGTACTCCGGGAAGAACATAGAAAAAGGCACTGGGGGGCAGAAGCTCTATATAAGGATCTCACTAAAAACATAATAGCATGAAATTTGTATACTACTATTAGACAAGTAACCCAACAATGTGACCTTTGTCTCCAGACTAATCCTAAGATTACCAAGGGGCCAAAGTTGGGAAAAATTGGGAGAGGAAATGTTCCAGGGCAACATTGGCAGATCGATTTCTCGGAACTTCCTAGAAAAGGGGGGTATCGATATTTATTGGTACTAACAGATACCTTTTCAGGTTGGCCAGAAGCCTTCCCGTGCAGAACTGCTAAAGCCCGGGAAGTGACCAAAATACTACTCCAAGAGATAATACCTAGGTTTGGAGTCCCAGCGGTAATGTCCTCGGATAGAGGACCACATTTTGTGTCCAGAATAGTGCAACAGATCAGCCACCATCTAGGAATAGATTGGCAATTGCATATCCCATACCGACCACAATTGAGTGGCCAGGTGGAAAAGATGAATCATCTAATCAAACAACAGATTGTCAAGTTAGGTCAAGAAACAAATCTAACTTGGCCCCAGTCTTTGCCATTAGCTCTTACACGAATTCGAACTAGACCAAGAGCAAAAGAGGGGCTTAGCCCATTTGAAATTTTATATGGACGACCCTATGGGGTACAAAAGGGGATGTCTTCACAGATTGGTGAAGAAACAATGACTTCCTATATGGTGGCACTAAACAAACAATTCATAAGAATTGAGAAGCATGTGATGGGAACACGTAGTAGGGGTCTGGATGGACCTGTTCACGATATACAACCAGGGGACTACGTATACCTTAAGTGTTTTACAGATAAAACCCTGGAACCACAGTGGACCGGACCTTTTCAAGTCCTACTCACCACCTACACTGCAATCAAGGTTGAGGGACAGAATTCTTGGATTCACCATACCCGGATCAAGAAAGCCCCTGCAACTTCGTGGAAAGTAACCCCAGATAAAAAAGAACTGAAACTCAAATTTACTCGGACAAATGGGAACAATGTGGGTGGCAAGTAAGTGAACCTGAGCGGTTGTGGATCCACCATATGGGAAGGGCACCACAACAAACAATATAGAACAATAGAGTCTGGGACTGAGCCAGTGGCCAGTCTTGCCCAACTTGTTATCGGTAAGCCCCAACTCAAACAAAGATATTTTGATCAAAACAGATTTTATATGTATATATGAGGAACGTTTAGATTCTTAAAATGATCGATAGTGGGTTTAAACCATTTGTGGTTTTTTGTACCCTCTCTCTTGCCTACAACCAAGAGCCTGATAACTGGCCTTGGAATCATGCCCAGAAAAAACACACTGGAAATAATGGGAAAGGTGGACTCAAAGACAAAACTAGCTATGGTGGTTTTTTCTGAAAATGAGGTGTACCAAAGGAATCAATGGGACCGACCGGGAGGATGTACACAAAGTCGACCGAAGTAGGGTGTCAAACATATAATGAAAAGGATAACACCAAGATTTCGGGAGACACCCTGATTAATGTCAGAAAGGTAGATAAGGAATTTACCCTTCTAAATACATCCATGTGCTTTAATGTTGGCACAATTTTAAAGAAATCCCCAAGAACAGCTCTGACTTATAAGATTAAAATAACAACCATGCTAACCACTGTTCCTACCACCACCACAGTTGTATAAAAGAACTATTAAAAAATGCAGATTTACAACGTATACTGGAAGAAACCAAAGAAAAAGGAACACGAAACTCTTCTTATGATCCATCATGATGTAGAGGGGATCAAGAAAGTTTTAAAAAAGGTAGAACAGGATGGAAACCATAATTGGTGGGATACTCTCTTTGGCTGGTCATTTTCTGCAACAGGAATTCTTAACACTCTGGTACACCCCATTGTGATCTTATTGATCAGTTTAGGAATTTCCTTAATACTAACCATTATGTTATATTTGTGGGTTTGGAGAATCTTTAAAAGGGTAACACTTATGTATGATGCTTTATATCATTCGGGAAGACTGCTTAAGTAAAAGAATTTACTTAGTTTGATAGAAAAGGGGGGATTGATATGGAGAAATAGTGTGAAATGGGGACAATGGACATCGATTGTGATTGTATATGTCTGCTCAAGGAATGTGGGTATGGTGACTGGTCATGGGTGCTGTGTCTGGTCACATAGGCACACAGCTTTGAGGAGACAACTACAGTTTTGAGGAGATGCCTGCCCTTCTTCCTCTAACAAAGGGGCTATTTAAAAAATAATGAGAAAAGGATGAGAGATGTCACAAGGACATGAATCACCTACAAACCTGCAAGACCACCACATTCCAGGCAAAGGACTGATAAGCTAATTAACATAGGAAGCGAGAGTAAGCGGGTTTAGGTAACAAATATGTATAGGCGTTAATTGAATATTCATTTGTTTTATTGTATAAATGTGAGATGGTTCATCACTTTGGGCATGCACGCTTGTGGAGGAGCGATCCCCCATGCATCTGCGCGCAATAAACATACCTACTTTATAACTTTCGAGTTATAGAGTCTAATTCCGTACGTCACCATCCCCCCGGTCACAATCACACGCTCTCAGTCTCCTTCTGTCTTGGTCTTAGCCCCCCTCCCATGTTGCCTCATCCCTCTCTCTCCTCACTGTCTCTGTTTCCCCACCACCTCCCCCCACCCCGCTCTTTTTGGTCTCAATAACTCTTTTTGCCTACTCTCTTCTCTCTCCATCTCCTCTGTCTCTCCCTTCCATCTCCCCTCTCCCTTTCCCCCTCTCTCCCTACATTTTCCTTTCCTATCTCTCTTTCCTGCCCCTTTCTCTCTCTCCTGATCTTTTCCCTCTTGTCTTTTTCCTCTCTTTCTCCCTCTTTCCCCCTTATTTTTTTCACTCTCATCCCATCTTTCTCCTCTGCTATTTGATCCCCACCTGCTCTTTTCCTTGTCTTTTTCTCTCTTCCTCCCACTCTTCTGCCGCCTCTTTATCCTCTCTTCCTCCATCTCTCTCTCTGTTTGCCTCTTCCCCCTCTGTTTCTCCCTCTTCTTCTCTTTCTCTCTTTCTCCTGTACACATCTGTATCCCTCTTGCGCTCCCCATCTCCTCCATCTCCCCCTTCCTCTATTCCTCTCTTCCTCTCCCCCTTCCCCCTCTCTCTTTACTTATATCTTCTCCCACTTCTCTCTTTCTCCTGCTCTCTTTCTCTCCCCCTCTCTACCCTTTCCTTCTCACCTCTTCCTTACCTACCTCTGTGCCCCCCCCTCCCCCAGCACTCTGACCATTTGACCTCTGTCTCCCTGGCTATCTTTTGCATCCTCTTTCTCCCTATCTTTTTATCTCTATTTCTCTCTCACTTTTGTGAGCGCTTTTTTTCTCACAGGGCTAAAGTGACTATTTCCAAGTATTACAAACTCCTGATTGTCAAACTTATATGTATGTCTAAAATAGATCTAAATATATCTCTCTAACCCCCAGCTATTCTAAAGGTTTTTTGGTTTTGTTGTTTTTAAAACATAGCATTGTCAAAAACCAGTTACTGAATGATCAGTGTTACCGAATTTTAGCTCATAAACCATTAAAAGCCTTGTTTGTAGTCTACTGCATTTTGTTTGTACACCTTTACATTCATATTGTTTGCTCATTCTGATCCATGACTCTTATCCATATACATAGATAAGCAATTGTCCAGATGAAATTTTTAGTCTAGGTATGATCATTTAGAAGTACCGATACAGAGAAATGTAATGATGTTGCCACGAACATAACATGGAATAAAATAAGTGCCGGTGTCCTTTTTTTTTTTTTTCTAGTTCTGTCATGGTATGTTGCAATATTTTTTACCTGTTCTAATAACTGTAAATATGAAAGGAATGTAGAGAGCAAGAGGTATGCATATGAAAATGAACAGGTTTGATTTGGGGGTATTGATGTCTACCTAAAAAGCAATATGCTTATATATAGCCATAAACTATTTAAACCAAAAGTGCAAAGCAGTCTGATAGTTGAATTCCTCTTTTTCACTTCTGTTTTTTTATAAATGAACTAACTCCATGTTAATTTTCCCACTTTCAGTCATCAAGTAAACAGGATAATAAATTACCTACAGAAGACAGAGATATGGATACTATCAAAGAAGATGATGTCCCATTTGGAAAACTCAGTAGCAAAGTACGTGGAATGTTACTCTTTTTAACCTATAGAAGTTAACTTTAATACTGTGTACATTGACTTGCAACTGTATCTTCAAATATTTAGAAGCTACAGTTGCTAGCACTGTGACTGTCTCGGGAGTGGTTTAAAATGTAAAGTTTCAGATGTATTTATAGTGGTCATTGAAGCTAATGGGAATTAGAGATATCATCAGAGAGAAAACTTCAATGTAATGATATTTACTAACAGAAAGCATCTTGATGTGATGAAATTTTTTGCCTAAGTTGCATATCAGAAGCTTCAGTTATGTGATTTCCCTGAGAAATTCTTGATCATTTAAACTATATCTTAAGTTTGCTAAGACACTTTATTTTTTCTTATCTTCATAGGATGTCATGAAAAGAAATGGTATATGCATTCCTAAAGTTGTTAGAAGAAGGAGGAAGAGAAAGGTAACAATATATTTAAATAACTTGTTAGAATCTGGATTGGAAGGTATTTTCTTATGGGATAGTCTGATGTCTTTAATAATAGATTGCGTCAGCTTATTGTGCTTTTACCTTCCCCTGTGCGCACCACCCCCACCCCCCAATTTGAAAGAGTTTGTCACGTTAAGAAGGGGGGTTTCCTCAAACCCTTTATATTTGATCAGCCTGTCAGTTTCCCAAGACGAGACCCTTGTGTCCGACCAGCCTGTCCGCTACTTGCGTCTTGACAGCCCACTGTATCGGAGGGTGATTCAACTAACCTATTCAGGGACTCCCCCTGACAGCATCACTAAGTCAAATCCCTTGTAACAACTACTCAAATCTCCGGAGACTTATACAAAATGAACTTCAGATGAAGATTTCTATTATACAAAATGCAAGTTTGTGACAGAGTAAGGTTTGAAGGTTGCCGGTGATAATACACTGACTGAAAAGCAAGCTAGCATGAGTTAGTCATTAAGTTCTTACCCAATAGGCATCCCTATGGAGAAGAAGACAGGTTCAGCCCATTGACTGATCCCAGAAGTTATGATGGAGTCTTCCCTAAATTCTCCCTTCCTTTGCTTGCTTTTTATACTTCATAGTACATTGCATATTCATTTATCATACACAGGATTGATTACAAGTTTCTCGCTTCTAATGCAAATTAATATGCATCCTCAGATAGCACTGCTGAATTTTTTTACTAACTACGCATGCTCCTCAGGTGGGGTTTTATCCTCTTTCGGGGGGCTATTTGAGTTGGAGGTCGCGATCTCCCACTACCACAATTATCTTTGTCCTATTTTCAACTAATTTTCTGTTGATGTCAGAGGACTGCAACACCTTATCAGCTTGTCTCCTCTTATGGCTAGAACGTTCCTCACCTCAAGGCTTCTTTCTGCGTAACTTAAATAACAGTGTTCTTTTCACTATCTGTTCTGTGTTTCTCATCCTTCCCAAGGCTGACTCCCTTGATTAGAAGTCCCTTCATTCATAACAATGTTAGAGAGTGGGTCAGCTTGACCTAATTTTGTGCGCAGATTTGTATAAAGTTAAGCACTAAATCAGTGTGGTAATTCAGGAGTTTAGACAACAGTTCCCCCCTTTTGGACTTATTTCAGTCCAGGACCAGTCCATTTTCTTTACATTTAGGTGGAGCTTGAGTGACTCTAGTCATACCTGTTGTTGTTACTAACTCGTATCACATGCCCAGTGAGGTGTAATAGTACCTTGGAGGCAGGTAACTTTGAGATGGAGGAGTGCGTTAGTATTACAATGAGATTATTTCATCTGAGGAAAGTCATTTTGCCACGATTGTTGGCTCAGCAGCAGATATATTCTCATAGATTCTTCATTTGACAACTGTTATGCAGCTTATCAGCTGTGTGGTACCATCAAGTTCCCATTCCTGCAGGGAGTACAGCAGAGCCTGGCCACAGGGTCTCCGCTCCGCAACACCCTCCATTACTCCTATCAGCATGTGCTGAGACAGCAGGATGTGTTGCTTAGGTAGGGAGCTGTGCTAAAGTAGATGCCGTGCATGCCAACCATCCTGAAAGCCACCCCCACCATGTCTGTAACGTGTTCTTAATACCGACTCAAACACTTGAAATACTGTCCCTTTTCATGAGGCTATGCTTATGTAGTCACATCGATCTGGCATAAATCTGGCTGCCTTCTGAAAGCAGTGGTCTCAGCTGCTTGCACTTCTTGTGCAAACATGAATGTTCATGTAGCCACACAGCAAGCCAGATTGGGGAGTTGATCTAGAATAAAGGGGGTAAAGTCTAATTTTAAGTTGAAGCCATTTCCTGATTCAACTTACTTGCATTAGGGATGGCAGCAGAAATGAGAAGGAAGGTGTAACCATGGCCTTAGTGTGCTAAATGAATCATTAGCATACTGAATATTAAAAAGATGCAGCATTTGTATGTCCATATGAGAATTACTTCTCTTTTTTAAAAAACAGAGTTTAAATAATACCTTATTAAAAATCCAGTCTCCAACCTGAGGAGCCAAAAGATTGTGTGGGTGTTTTTGTTTTTTTTAACTTCCCAAAGGGACAAAAACCTCTCAGATGACACTCTGAAAGAGACATCTCATTCTTGAACTTTTGAAACACTCGAGCTTTCTGGTTCTTTGGCCTCAAAATGGTTTCCAGGCCCAAGATGATTTTATCTGTCATGCATGTGCAGCTCTGCTCAGATGAAAAAGGTGTTTGTAAACTTCTCCCATAAGCTCTTTAAAATGAATTAAGATTTTGAGTTTTTTTTAAGCCTGAGCCTGACCTTACTCATATAAAACTGGACTAATTGCATCCACCCCCATGTCAGTGGTACAAGCTAGGACTAGTTTTGATACTTTTGGTGCTAACAAGGCTACAAGTATATGTAGTGGACAAAGATGTACAAAGGGGTACATTTTCTTTAATCTTCCTTTTCTGTCCAACGTACCTGTAGTATGTGTGTCAGTCAGGTTTGTCTCTGTATGTTCTTGTTTATGTCTCCTTTGACCAGATACCCTTAAAGGAGCAGACACTCTCCTTCCATATACCCTTAAAAAGACATGCCGCTAACTGCCCACGCCAACACAGGTGCTCACAGCCAAATTCTCGTCAACTACACTAGCTCTTTGCAGCCCATTCTTGTGTTACAAGGCAAGATTTTTGGCTACAAGACAAAGAGTTTTGAACTGTGACAAGAATGGGCTGCAGAAGGGAAGTGTAGGCAGGTAGGAGAATTTGACTGTGAATATGGTGTTGGCATGGGCAGTGTCTGAAGGTCCTTGCACAGTCAAGAACAGCTTGTTGGTAAAGTTGGTTTTTTTGGCTGGTGGGAGAGGAGTGTGCCCAGAACTTCAGAGTAAAACAAGAATTACCTGCAGAAGGCAGTTGTAGGCAGGAAAGAGAAAATGGCTGTGTGCATCTGTGTTGGTGTGGGCAGTGTCTGCGTGTCCTTTTTAAGTGAGCAGCTGAGATGAGCACTTAGTGGTAGACATGAGTTTCAGCTGTCAAGCAAGGGGAAGCAAGGTGCTTGACTGCAGTCAGAGCGGACTGTGAAAGGCAAGGCATATGCAGGAAAGAGAAGTTGGCTCTGAGGACTTACATTGGTGTGGGCAATGGCTGCATGCCCTTAAGAAGTGCACCGTTCAGATGAGAGCTTAGCAGTAGAAGTGTGTTTTGGCTGCTGTGTGTGGGGAAGCCCAGAGCCTGGGTCAGAGTGTGAGAAGAATTTACTGCAAAAGGCATTGTAGGTGCTCAAGAGAATTTGACTGCAAGATTGTGTTGGAGTGGGCAAGGGCTGGCAGGGAGGATAAGGGTTGGGCATGAGGGGGTGAGCTGGTAGGGTAGGATTTTGGCTTGGAGGAGTTGGTGTGCAGGGTAAGGATTGGTCTTGGAGTGGTTGTCAGGAAGGGTCTGGGTTGGTCTTGGAAGAGTTGGTGGGTGGGGTAAGGATTGGTCTTAGAGGGATTGCTGGTAGGTTATGAGTTGGGGTTGGTGAGCAGGGAAAGGATTGGGCTTGCAGGGGTGGGTGGGCAGGAGAAGGTTTGGAGCTGGAAGGATTGGGTAGAGTATGGATTAGACTTGGAGGGGATGGTCTTGGAGAGGTTTGGCTTGCTTTGAGGGGTTGGGTGTGGAATGGTTAATGGGCTTGGAGGGGTTGGTGGAAAGGGTAAGGGTTGGGCTTGGGGGATTTGGGGCTAGGGTAAAGGTTGGGCTATTTGGATTTGGGCTTGGAGGGTTTGGCGGGCAGGGGTTGGAGGGTAGGATAGGGGCTGTACTTTGAAGGGGTGGGGCTGGACAAGTTGGCAGGCATGGAAAGTGTTGGGCTTGGAGTATTTGGGGTTAGGGAAAGTGTTGGGCTTTGACAGGTTGACAGGTAGGGTGAGGGTTGGGCACTGAGGGGTTGGAGGACAGGGTAAGGGTTAGGCTTGGAGGAGTTGGTGGGCAGTGTAAGGGTTGAGCTTGGATGGGTTGGCAGCAGGGCTTGGAAGCATTGGACTTGGTTAGGGTCAGGGTAAGAGGGGTTGGCATTTGGGTTGGGTAAAGTGTTGGAGTTTAAGGAGTTGGGGGGTCAGGCTGAGGGTTGGGCTCAGAGGAGTCGGTGGTTAGGGTAAGGGTTTTGGTTAGAGGGGTGCAGTTAGGGTAGAGTGTTGGTGTTAGCAAGTTTGGTGGTTAGACTAGGTCTGGTGTTTAGAGGGCTTAGGGGTTAGGCTGGGGGTTGGGTTTGAGCTGCTTTCAGTTGGGATTAGAGTGATTGGGTTTTAGGCTAGGGGTATAGTTTGGGCTTGGAGGAGTTGGCAGGAAGGGTAAAAGTTGGGGTTGGAGAGATTTGTGGTTTGGCTAGGCCTTGGGCTTACAAGGGTTGGTGGTTAGAGATGTTGGCAGTTAGAGGAGTTGAGGTTTAGGCTAGAGGTTGGGCTGAGAAGGGGTTGGTGTATAGGGTAAGGTTTGGGCCTGGAGTGCTTGGTACTTAGGGTCAAGGGATGGGCCTGGAGGGGTTTGGCTTAGAAGGGTGAGCAGCTAGGTTTAAGGGTAGGTCTTTGAAGGCTTCACCATCTGGATGTGGGTTGAGCTTGGAGAGCTTGGTGGATAGAGTAGGGGTTGGGATTGGAGGGATGGGTAGACAGGGTAAGGGTTGGGCTCTGAGGGTAGAGGAAGAGTTGGGGTTGGCTATTAGTGGAAGTTTTGGGTTGGCGGTTGGGGTATGTTTAGGGGTTAAAGGACTTGGAAGTTAGGCTAGGGGTTGGGCTTGGAGGGGTTGATGGATAAGAAAAGGGTTGGACTTGGAGAGGTTTGTTGGTGGGTAGGATAAGGGTGGGTTTGGAGGATTTGGGGTTTGGGCGGGGGTTGAGATTGGAGGGGTTAACACATAGGGGAGGGGTTGGAGAGATGGCATAATTGGCATTGTTTTGGTAGCAGGGGCAGGCTGCAGGGATTACCTGTGTAGAAGGTGGTCATGGACTGCCCTGTGCTGGTCATAGCCAGTTCCAGCCGGCTCAGCAACAGACAAAAAGGACTGACTGCGCACCAGTACTGAACCACTTGGATAACTTTACGACACCTCTGCAAAAACATATTTAAGGGTGGTAAATGCTGAGAAAACAGTGCCAGAGCAGGACGACTGGCCCATGGGGAACCCATGATGGAGCACTCTGTTCCTGAAGGACCGTACTCTGTGGAAAGGTTCTACACTGGAGCAAGTGAAAAGTGTGAGGAAGGAGAGGCAGAAACGAACTGTTATGAACTGACTGCAACCTCCCATTCCCCACCCCCCTCTGTGCCGCTTGTGGGGGCAGGAGTTAGAAGAGTCGGGAACTAAGGAGTGAAGTTGAGTCTGGGAAGAAGGGGTGGGGTGGGGGGAAGGTGTTTTTAGTTTTGTCTTTGTTTATCAACATCCTACTCTTATTTTTAATTGGCAACAAATTAAATTATTTTTCCCCAAGTCGAATCTGGTTTGCCCGTCATGGTAATTGGTGAGTAATCTCCCTGTCCTTATCTCAGCCCATGAGTTTTTCCATCTTATTTTCTCCCCTTGTCTTGCTGAGGAGAGGTAGTGAGGGGGTGGCTGGGTGGGGTTCTGGCAGCCAGCCAAGGTCAACCCGCCACAGTGTGTATGTTTATTTGTATTGTATACCTCTGTCTGTTTGTGTGCCTTCTGGGAATACACGCTTAGCCTCATTACTGGTTGGACCTGGGGACATGGAGCTGTGGCAGCCTTGTTTCTCTCAGGCTGTCGGATTCAGAAACCCCTAACATTGGGGACAGAGAGAGAGAGAAGGCAAAGAAGGGGTGTGTGTGCGTGTGTGTGTGTGTAAGATAGAGAGAGGGCAAAAGGAGGGGACAGAGAGAGAGGGGCAGCGTTGTGGAATAAACACATGCATTAATTACTATGCAATAATTGTATCCACGTGAAGGAATTTGGCAATTTATTGTCTCTGTGAAAGAGTGATTAATAATGCATAGAAGTCTATCTCAAATGTATACAGGGACAATTTTGTTTTGTTCACTGTCTATTCATAGCCATGGAGATGTCAAGCTGTGTGTCCATAACTGACCAGCCATTATGACTGGTAATTCCACTCCTTGGACATATGTAGCCCACACAGGTTGGGTTTGCCACCTAATTCTTAGAAGTGCCCTCACATCTTAGGTGTGCAGCTCACAGCTAAAGTACTTCTCCTACTGAGGTATTAGGAAGATATAACATACGGACTTTGGTATCCCAATGTTTTCCTTTGCAGATTAACCACACTTGTTCATTATTAGTAAAGTGGCCAGTTGCATACTTTGGCAGGTAGTGCCCAAAGAGTCATTCTGAACACCAGTAGAAATAGTTTTAGATAAGTTTTTCATGACTTCCCAGGTCTTTCTTTCTATTCAGTGCAATCAGAGGTGAGCCGTTTCTAGCTTCTAATCGGATAGCAGCTTTAGCTAGCCCCTCAGGGCACTGAGAGGTTAGTTGTCCAACCAGTTGCAGCTGGGCTTGGAGGGCTTGGATATCCATGGTGTTTAGGGCAACTCCTCCAAGTCCTAGTGTTGTCAATTTGTTAAAGAGTTGAGATCAATTGATTTTATTGGTTTGATTATCTGATTTTATAGAGTTATTTTATAGAATAGAAATATAGGAGGATAAAAATATATGTTGAAGAAAGTTATGATTATTTAGTAAAAGGAGTTGTGAGACCCTTTGTACATTTTGTACTAAGGCCAGAAGAATGGGTTGGAATCATTGTTGAAGCTTAAGTAATAATTTAGGGTTTGAAAGGTTTCTTTGTATTTAACTAGTCTTCTGTATATAGAAAGTATATTGAGATGTCAGAATGTAGGATTAATGGGAACTGGGGAGAGTCGACGGGAACAGCTTGTAGTTACCTGCCAAGAAACGGTGAACTTTAGTAAAAGGTAATTCCGGCAGGGGGAGATCGCGACCACCGACTCATATACCACCTACCCAAATCGTACCCCAGACCCATTTCTGGACCTTTCTAAGCTTTATTGCGCAGAATCGGATATGGGAGGAGAATATGTTAATGATTTCTGGAAAATGTTATGATTATGTATGAATACTTAATGAATATGTATGATAAGTATTATATATGGTGTTTGATTTTGAGACCTGGTGTGTGTTGATCGTGAGAGGACTCGCTCACGCACCCGGCCGTCAATAAAGAAGTGTCTGCTTATCTACATCACATTGGTGTCGATAAGTTCTTCATTCCGAGATTTCAGTAACAGTTTTGGCGACCCAGATGGGACCTCGCTGAAGGAGACCGGAGGAGTCGGGGACCTGATCGGTTCCAGCCGGCACCGAGGATTTCTCGGGGATACCCATCGATCCCCGATCCGTAAGGCTCTTCGCGACGTTCCCTGGATATTTGGTAAGACACTTCTTTTTTTAATTGTAGTAAGTGGGTGGGAGTCCCACTAAAGTAAGTAAGTAAGTGCACTAGAGAAAGTGGGGGGGAGTCCCACTATAATAAGTGTATGGTAAGGAGTGGGTTGGAGTCCCACTGAGTAAGTCTACCTGTCAGACGCAGTGAAAGACCTGCGCAGGGTAGGACTAGGAGTCTGCCTGTCAGACGCGGTGAAAGCTGCGCAGGGTTGGACTAAAAGGATCTTTGTGGAAGCGGAAGCCTAGGCGTCTGCCCGTAAGACATAAGCGAAAGCTATTGCAGGGTTGGACAAAAGTGGAAACAAGAGAAACTATATGCTATAGTGTTCTCTAAGGTAGTGCCTCTAACAAAAAGTTAGAAGAAGTTTTTGTGTTTGTGGTTTTGTGTTTGTGTATTAAGAAGAAAATTAAGAGGTATAATATTGTGTTATATGTTTGTTTAAAGTAACTGTTGGAAAGTGTGAGTGTGGCTGTAAGGGTGAGACGTGCAATTGAGTGTGGAGTGTGGATCTGCGGATCGGAGTGACAGAGTTGAATAATTGTGTATTGTATGGTGAGAGATTATATCATGGCATCTAAGTTAACTCGGTTGTTTAAAAGTAAAAGTATGGGTAATCTTGTTGTAAATGATAAAATCCCGAAAAATTCTCAATTAGGATGTTTATTGGCACATTGGGGAAATTTACAGGATGATCTGCAAAAGAGCCAGATGATTGAGTATTGTAATAATTTGAGTATTGTAAAAATTGGTGGCCTTTGTATATATTGGATGATCAGGAAAAGTGGCCCACGAATGGGACACTGAATTATAACACTATTTTGCAGTTAATGCTGTATTGTAAAAGAGAAGGGAAATGGGATAAAATGTTAGATGTGGATTTGTTTTTTTATTTAAGACAAAGAAAGGATTGGCAGGATGAATGTAAGCTAACTATTAGAGATAATTTGGTAATGGCTATAACTTCTGATAATAAGAAAGTGGAAAAAAATGTTGTTTAAATTGTGAGGTCGGGAGTGGATACAGGAGCGACATTTTTTTATTAAATACCTGTAAAGGAAAAACTGGAACAAAAACAGGCCATTCCTGTAACCCCTGGATTTGAAATTTGGAAATAAGATAATTACACATGAATTTTTGTATGTATCAGAATGTCCGATACCCTTCTTAGGAAGAGATTTGTTGTCTAAATTAAATGTACAGATTGTTTTTGACGAAGGAGAACTTTTCTTGAAAATACCTGAGTCAAAAACGGGAGAAATCTTGATGATACAAGAAAAGGTAAAGGAACAAGAAATTCCACCGGAGGTGGATTTGGCAGTAATCCCTACTGTATGGGAGACAGATATTCTTGGCAAATCGAAACTAGCAGAACTGGTTAAAATAGATTTGAAGGAAGGCGCAGGAACAGTGAGAATTAAACAATATCCAATTAAACCGGAAGTGAGACAGGAATTAAATAAGTTGATTGATAAATTTTTGGAGTATAAAATTTTAGAGGAATGTGAATCTGAGTATAATACTCCTATTTTACCAGTCAGAAAACCATCAGGTGAATATAGAGTGGTACAAGATTTGAGAGCAGTAAATCAAATAGTTAAGGATATTTATCCTGTAGTAGCAAACCCTTATACACTGTTAACAGCATTAAGGGACACTTATCAATGGTTTACAGTGCTCGATCTAAAAGATGCTTTCTTTTGTATACCTTTGGAAAAAGAAAGCAGAAAACTGTTTGCTTTTGAATGGGAAAATCCTCAAACCGGGCAAAAGATGCAGTTGACATGGACTAGATTACCCCAAGGATTTAAAAACAGTCCAACTATTTTTGGAAATCAATTAGCTAAAGAACTTGAAATCTGGAAACAGGATAAATCGAGACCTGGGCATTTATTATTACAATATGTGGATGACATATTGATTGCTGCAGAAGAAAGACTTACCTGTATACAGGTGACTATTGATCTCTTGAATTTCCTGGGACTAAATGGATACAAAGTATCCAGGAAGAAAGCCCAGATAGCCTGCCAGACTGTGATATATCTGGGCTTTGAGATTTCAAAAGGACAACGGCAATTAGGAAAAGATCGCAAAGAAGCTATTTGTGGTATACCTGTGCTGCGGGCATTCTGGACGAGCGGGAGTCAGATTCAAATACTCATGGAGTTCAAGATCTGATCCGTTTATTGTACAAACCAGGTACACTTTTATAAGGCACTCTATAAGCGTGTGATAATATGATTGGCTATTCTACAAGCGTATAATAATATGATTGGTTAACAAATGTTTATTGGCAAGATCTCTGTTTCTACTTCTTCAGGCACGTAGGCTCTTTTCTGTTGTTTCCCAGCTCCTCTTATCGCGTCCTGCTGGCCTTGGTTTTGTGCAAGCACCTGCAAACTGTTCCTCCCTCTTCATTCCACTGCTCTGATCGTGCCCTCGTCTTATTTCTTCAGTATTTTTCCACTTGCTTCAAAGTTCAGTATAATCATTCAATACAGCAAGAGCCCCAACACCTCCCCCTTTCTTTTTAAATACAGCATTAATACTGCGTTCCATACAGCTTTGGAAACATTGTAAAAGACAAGGCACTAAAAGTAACAAAAGAATAACAAACAACAATATACTATGCAAAGCAGAAGCAAAAGCAATATTCATTAGGCCTATTCCTAAAAATAATGCCATCGTTCACATTTACAATGATGTTGTATTATATGAGATTCAAAACTTTTTCTGATAATGCGAACCCAGAAGATGAGTTCATTTCGATGTTCTGCTAAAAATATCTGTCCGAAGGCTTCATAAGATTGTAAGGCCTCGTTTATACCTGAAAAAGTAGGGGCATGTGTCCCAGTAAGAAGGGAAAAACCACCGGAACCAAAACATAGGAAAACCTTCCGCCTATATGCTCCAACCCTTTTACAATATCCACAATATAGAGTAACTGTTGAATTACAAGAAGTAGCACATATAGGACAAGAATTTTCTGTTTCTATCGGTCCTTGCCCAAAAAGATCTTGCAACGCACGCACAATACGGTCACAGTGTAACAAAGACAATTCACCGGAGGGTAATTGACATTGTATCTCCCGAGGTAACTGCTGCAAGATGGGCAGAATAATGTATGTTAACTTATCTACAAGCCGCTTTTCTTCATTTGGTCGTGGCGGTCGGAATAACCTTTCTCGATGCTGTGCCCACTGAGCCCACTGATCCCTCCTGTTCATTTAGGAGTCAATCCTGTCGTAGTCACCCTGCTCTTTCTTTTCAGTGGGTCGGTTTTCAATCCACGGGCGAACCCATTTTGCTGGAATCCACTTGGTGACTGCCCCTGTGGAGATACATGCATAACCCCGACCCCACGTTAATAAATTATGAGGCCCTGACCAACAATTTGAGACAGGGTCAAATACCTGGACAGCTATGTCACGATTCGAAAAATCGTTGGGATTGTTAGAAAAGTGATAGAAAATCGGCTGTTCAGTACGTTCCGTTCTGGGATTCAACCAGTTCAGTACATAGCATGCTTTTGCCACTATTACATGAGGACTCCTCTCCCCCTCTTTTCGAAAAACAGACAGGTAATGTTTCAATGATTGATGGGCACGTTCAATAATTGCCTGACCACCAGAATTATTCGGAATTCCGGTAACGTGCTTCACCTGCCATTGCAGCAAAAAGGTCTTTATTTTGGCACTAAGATATGCAGGGGCATTATCTGTTTTTACCATATCTGGGCGGCCCAGCACAGCCATGGCTGACATCCAATGCTGGACATGGACATATTTAAGTATGACAGTCCTAGCGTCTTGACGAGACAGACCAAACTGTTTTTGGAGAGACCGGGCAGATTGGTGAAAAAAGGCATGTGACTCTGTTGCTTGTTTTAGAGGAGAATTTTGTAATACTGGGGATGCCACCTGAGTGTCTATGTAAGCATTACCTTCTGATAAGACACCAGGTAAATCCAGATGACTTCTGATATGTGTAATCCACCAAGGGAATTGTCTAAAATTTATTTCATTCCACATCTGAATAACTAGGGCCATAAGTCTGTCATTCGTAAAAGACCCTAAAAGGGAACGCGAAAGACGCGAAACTATTCCAACAACATATTTAGAATCACTTACAACATTAAGAGGGACATTGCGAAATTCCTGAAACACCATTAACACTGCTCTTAATTCCAAAACTTGAACTGAACCTTCCATTTGTTCTATATGAGAAATCCAATTGTTCCTGTCATCCCTATAGGCATAGCCACACTTTTGAGTTTTGCTACTAGCGTCGGTAAAAACCGTAAGTGCATTTTTTATAGGATTTTGTTGCTGTAAAGATTTTTCCTCCAATACTAAGGAAGTTTTAAATAAGGGATGATTGGGATAATGATTATCTAATTGAATACCTAGGGTTGCCACTGCAAAACACTCAGAAATCTGAATCCACCAGTCAGCCAAGGACAAATTTTTCACAGGTGGGACACTAAGAATTTTTTGTGGCTGGATTCTTGTTTCTGAGATGCGCAGACCAAGATAATTCCAGGGCGCTAGTTTTTGTACCTTTTCTTTTGCTATAACCAATCCAAAGGTATGCAGACTCTGTATAAGTTCCTGTTCTTTTTCAGGGGCTAGTGTGTGAGGGCTGGCTATTAAGAGATCATCCATATAATGATAGGTAATAAGGTTAGGATTATTCTCTCTCCAAGATTGTAGAGCTAAATCCACAAACCACTGACATATTGTTGGGGAGTTTTTCATACCCTGAGGTAGTACAACCCACTCATACCTTTTTGCTGGAGCGGCACGGTTTATAGCTGGTACTGTAAATGCAAATTTTTCACAATCATCCTCATGCAGAGGAATAGTGAAAAAACAATCTTTTAAATCAATAATTAATAGGTCCCAATTTTGTGGTAACATAGTGGGAGAAGGCAGCCCAGGCTGAAGGGCACCCATGTCAACCATTTTTTCATTTATTGCTCTTAAATCATGTAATAATCTCCATTTTCCTGATTTCTTTTGAATTGTAAAAATGGGTGTATTCCATGGGCTAACAGAAGGTCTGATGTGGCCTAAATCCAATTGTTCTTGGACTAATTCTTGAATGTGTTGCAGCTTCTCTTGAGGTAAGGGCCATTGATCAACCCATACGGGAGTTTCTGATTTCCATTTTAATTTTAAGGTTGGGCAAGAGCTGCTATCAATGGCCCCAATCAAAAATCTGTAGAGATTCTCATTCCCCATTGGGAAAGTACATCTCTACCTAACAAGGACAAGGATGTGTGTAGGACATAAGGTTTTACCCATGCTTGATGTCCTTCTTGATCTGTGAAAAGAATGAAGTTTTTACTGACCTGTGTCTGACGACTTCCCCCAATGCCTGAAATGGTTGAACCCGCACTATCTAATTCCCACATGGTAGGCCAAACTGGAAAAGGAAGAACAGTAACATCAGCACCAGTATCAATCATCATTGAAACATTAGGAAGATTAACACCTTGTGGACCAGATATCTTAACATTACATTTTGGCCGCTCGGCACCAATAAGTTGACAAAAGGCAATGTTAGGCATACCCGTTGGGCCAAATGCACCTTGACCCCTGTCCTTTTCTCCTTTTTGAGGGACAGTAGCTTGGAATGGAATGAGCTGTGCAATAGTTCTTCCTGCTGGAATATGAACAGGTGGAGAAAAAACTTTTACCATAATTCCAATAGGTCCGGTATAATCGGCATCAATACAACCAGGAAGAACAAAAATCCCCTTTTTTG
This sequence comes from Falco naumanni, assembly GCF_017639655.2. Lineage (NCBI taxonomy): Eukaryota > Metazoa > Chordata > Aves > Falconiformes > Falconidae > Falco > Falco naumanni. The sequence continues at coordinate 27,963,052 of NC_054079.1, forward strand.
ACGCAGAAGAGCGTCCTATAAGGAGTGCAGATAAACCATAACCCAAAGGACCACTAACTGTAGAAGGAAGTACATGTACCTTTTCATCAGTGATATTTACAGGTTCTGCCACGGCCAAATCGACTCCTGCGCTTCCTCTGGTGGCTGAATACAGCTCGCCAAGGCAGCCATGAATTTTGTTGGGTTCTGGGGATATTTCTTGGCCGCGTCCCTCAGAACGCGGCTGTTCCCGTTTCCCGGAACAAAGAGGGATGTACCATCTTTTCTAAATTTTGAGCGACAATCGGCCGCTTTATGACCAAATTTTTGACAACGCAAACAATTTCCATTCAACAGAGACTTTCCTCCTAGATTCTTTTTGCAGTCACATTTAAAGTGACCTTCCTGTCCACATTGATAACATTTTGGCTTAGAACCGTGGTCCCCTCGGCCTTGTACCTTGTTGTTGTTTAGAGCTACTGCTAGAGCATTGGCATGTATTTTTGCCTTTTCCTCTTCCTCAACCAAAGGAGCCCTTGCGCATGCCTCTATCATTTGAGCGATGGATGCCCCAGGGGGTAAGGATGCTATAAGTTGCTTACAAGTGACATAGAAACAACATTAATTGCAGGAGAGTGTTATAATCTAACGTTCCTCCCTCCTGAGGCCATTTTGCATCACTCCCCAATTTATACAAAGGCCACCACTGATTACAATATTTAATCCATTTCCTTCTATTTTCGGTACCACCATGTCCTACGATATCACTCCAATGTTTTAATATACAACCCAAGGGTGATTTTTCACAGGGCTTACTCCTTCCATTTCCCATTTTACAATTTTAATTACTTTTTCTCCGGTCGCCTTAGCCACCCAAGGTCGGAAACACGGATAGAGCTCCTTGCTCATATTGCACTCAAACGCATGTCTCAAGCACTCTTGCACTCACACTCAGTCAAAATAATTAAGCTATACACTGAAAATCAAAATGCGCATCTCAATCACACCATTCACACTCTCCGGGCAGCCCTCAGTCACACAAGCAGTATGTTATACGGTACCGTGCACTTATGTACAACTTTTAGGAACACTGCCAGTTCACAAAGTATGCATTTCAATGAACAATTGCCAAAAAACAAACAACAAACAAAAAAAAAAACCCACATTTTTCCTGGTCTTAAGCAGAGTGTTAAGTTTTCCGCTATTTGCCACGAATTACCAGAATATTATTATTTTTCATCATACATTTCATAACTCCAAGTTTTGAACATGTAACAAGACAACACATAGAACAAACAAGACACAGAGCGCTATTTCAGTTGTTACATTCTAGGAATTCCCCAATTCTTAAGACAACCTAAAGGAAGTTTTTAGCTTCCCCCCCCCTTTTTTTTTTTTTTTTTTTTTTTTTTTCCTCCTGGGGACTGCACTGCGCGCCGGACGTCTCCGTGCGTCTCACCAGCCGCCCCGTTACTAAACATACCGTTTTATCCGTGGATCCAGGGGTTTCTCTTCTGCTCCCGGGTGAACAGCTGAGAAGAGGAGGCTCCTCCGAGAAAATCTCCCGGGGCGCGCCTAGGAGCGTCCGCTCCGCAGCTGGTCCCTCAGCCGAGCAGAAATCCTCCTGCCTGGCTCGTCAAAACTGACGTGCGGAATTTGACTCTATAACTCGAAAGTTATAAAGTAGGCATGTTTATTGCGCGCAGATGCACGGGGGATCGCTCCTCCACAAGCGTGCATACCCGAAGTGACAAACCATCCCACATTTATACAATGAAACAAATGAATATTCAATTAACGCCTATACATATTCGTTACCTAAACCCCGCTTCCTATGTTAATTAGCTTATCAGTCCGTTTCCTGCAATGTGGTGGTCTTGCAGGTTTGTAGGTGATTCATGTTCTTGTGACCATCCGATCTTCTCCAGCAAGGAAACTTAGCACTCCCTCCCTCTAGATAGCATTGGAATATCTCTCATCCTTTTCTTTTTTTTTTTTTTTTTTTTTTTTTTTTTTAAATAGCCCCTTTTGTTAGAGGAAGAAGGGCAGGCGTCTCCCCAAAACTGTAGTTGTCTCCTCAAAGCTGTATGCCTATGTGACCAGACACTGCACCCATGACTAGTCACCATACCCACATTCCTTGAGCAGACATATACAATCACAATCAATGTCCATTGTCCCCATTTCACACTATTTCTCCATATCAAAATTACTTTATGTAATGCCAGAAACATCAGTCTCAGGATGAAATATAACTTACAACTTGATTTCAGCATTGCTCCTACCAGGTTTGTCCAAAGTCACACAATCATCTTAAAGTAGCCAGAGGCCATGGTGCATTTTAACACTGGTCAGGAAGTCAGATCTCAACTTTCACCTTTGCAAAGACAAACATGCTTCAAAAAATGCAGTCTGTTATTTAGGAGCTGGTGGAGCTGTGCCGTTCCCACCCCAGCAGTTTTACATCCAGTACTCGCAATTGCCGGTATTAATGTCTGTCTGCCGCTTGCCGTTTGTTCCTTATCAGGACACCAGGATGGTAATTCATCATCTAATCCCCACGCTATTCGTTCAGCAGTAGTCATTACTGGATAAGCTTTAGATGTATAATCGGGGGGATTTTCACACGGAGGTTGCCCCTCTGGCTCTTCCTCCGACTGAGCAGTAGGATCGCCGGGAGGCCGCACTGCAGCTTTAACAGCTGCAGCGACTTGCACCTCGCCGTGTAACTGCGCGGCCATACCCCGTACAGCCCGATACGTGCGAGCCAAAGTCTTTACCCCCTTAGTCCCGACTTGCACAGATTCCCACAAGTCCTCTCCCACTTTCTTCCATGTTTCATTATTATATACATCTTGCGTAGAAGCAAGGAAACCACGGCGGCGACTCCAACATAGCAGAGAAATTACTGCCTGCCGTGAGACTGGCGTTTCAGTTTTCTCTGCCAGTTTCATCAAACTGTCTACGATTACTTTTTCCACCACTGATGCAGTGATCCCCATCCTGCTTAAGTTTCCTGACTCACCGGTCAGCCGTGCACGTTCCGCCTTTCTTCGGGCGCCCAGCTCTCTCTCCGCTGGCAGCAGGATCCTCGCCGGCTCCGCAGCTTGTAACACGATCCTTAATGAATCTTCCTGACTCTTCGACTGATCCACACGTCGGGGTCACCAGATGCTGCGGGCATTCTGGGCGAGCGGGAGTCAGATTCAAATACTCATGGAGTTCAAGATCTGATCCGTTTATTGTACAAACCAGGTACACTTTTATAAGGCACTCTATAAGCGTGTGATAATATGATTGGCTATTCTACAAGCGTATAATAATATGATTGGTTAACAAATGTTTATTGGCAAGATCTCTGTTTCTACTTCTTCAGGCACGTAGGCTCTTTTCTGTTGTTTCCCAGCTCCTCTTATCGCGTCCTGCTGGCCTTGGTTTTGTGCAAGCACCTGCAAACTGTTCCTCCCTCTTCATTCCACTGCTCTGATCGTGCCCTCGTCTTATTTCTTCAGTATTTTTCCACTTGCTTCAAAGTTCAGTATAATCATTCAATACAGCAAGAGCCCCAACATACCTGAGCCGAGAAATATTCATGAACTCAGAGCATTTCTGGGAATGACTGGGTGGTGTCGCCTTTGGATTATGAACTATGGGCTAATAGCTAAACCACTGTATGAGGCCCAAAAGAATTCTCCCTTTGTATGGGGCCCACAACAACAAAAGGCTTTTGTAGAATTGAAACGTGCCTTAATGTCTGCACCTGCTTTGGGACTGCCGGATCTAACCAAAGATTTCCAGTTGTTTGTTCATGAAAGGCAACACCTGGCACTGGGAGTACTAACCCAGAAGATGGGAAGCTGGAAACGACCAGTTGGATACTTCTCTAAACAACTGGACACAGTGAGTAAAGGGTGGCCAAACTGCCTTCGAGCAGTAGCCGCAACAGTGCTGCTCATACAAGAAGCTCGGAAATTGACTTTGGGAAGAACAATAACAGTCTATGTCCCACACATGGTGATAACTGTTTTAGAACAGAAGGGGGGACATTGGCTGTCTCCCAGCTGAATGATGAAGTACCAGGTAGTATTGACTGAACAAGATGATGTGATTCTAAAAACGACTAACCTGGTAAATCCTGCAGTATTTTTAAGTTCTATACAGGAAGAAGGACAACTAGAACATGATTGTTTGGCTACCATCGAGTATGTTTATTCCAGTCGTGAGGATTTGAAAGATGTACCATTGGAGCGACCAGACTGGGAATTGTATACTGACGGAAGCAGCTTTATGGAACAAGGAGTCCGATATGCCGGATATGCGGTAACAACAGACACCAGAGTTATAGAAGCAGGAACATTGGCGAGTACCACATCAGCACAAAAAGCGGAACTCATTGCTTTAATCCGGGCCTTAGAGCTTAGCAAAGACAAGAAAGTAAATATCTGGACTGATTCAAAATATGCCTTTGGGGTAGTGCATGTCCATGGAGCCTTGTGGAAAGAGAGAGGGTTATTGTCCTCTCAAGGATCAAACATTAAGCATCAAACAGAAATTTTACAATTATTGCAAGCAGTTCAAAAACCAGATCAAGTAGCAATCATGCACTGTAAAGCACATTAGATTGGAAATACAAAAATAATAATTGGAAATAATTTAGCTGATAAAACAGCAAAGAAGGTAGCAAAGAGACAAACATCGCAAATGGCAATAATTCCTTCTAAAACAGTAACCCTTCCTAGGGAAAAACCGAGATATTCAGAGGAAGATGACAAATTAGGTCAGTTATTAAATGCTAAGAAAACTTAGCTGGATGGTGGATAACTCCTAATGGACAGGTAGTAATTCCACCTCTTGTGATGAGAGAGAGAATTCAAACGAGACATCAAGAATGTCACTGGGGAGCAGAAGCCTTAGTAACATCTTTACGAAAGCAAATAATATCAGTTAAGATGTTGGGAATAGCTAAAATGGTAACTGCAGAGTGTGAAGTATGTTTGAAAAATAATCCAGTGATTAAGAAAAAGCTTCAAATGGGTAGACTGAAATCTGGTACAGAACCTGGAGATTATTGGCAAGTAGATTTTTCAGAGTTACCTAGACAAAATGGGTACCGGTACATCCTGGTAAGGGTTGATACTTTTACAGGATGGCCAGAAGCCCTTCCCTGTCGCACCACACAAGCAAAAAGAGGTTGTGAAGTGGTTATTACAAGAAATAATTCCGAGATTTGGAGTTCCTATTGGAATTTCCTCTGACAGAGGTCCACACTTTGTTGCTGAAGTAGTCCAAAGTGTTAGCAAAGTGTTGGGTATTAATTGGGATTTGCATGCGTCTTGGAGACCACAATTTAGTGGAAAAGTGGAGAGGATGAATCAAACTTTGAAATGACAAATAAGTAAAATTTGTCAAGAAACCAGTCTAAAGTGGCTTCAGGCACTTTCATTGGCATGATTATGAATCAGGGTACAGCCAAAGAGTGGAACCTCAGTCAGTCCTTATGAATTATTATATGGAAAACCATATGATTCTCTAGAACCAAATCTAAACATACATGTAAAAGGAAAACAAGATGTGTATAACTATTTGCTTTTTCTAAGGAAAACTTTGGCTGTGATTTGGAGTGTAGTAATTTGGAATAGACCTTTACCCCTGGAAAATTCAGTGCATGATTTCCAGCCAGGAGACTATGTCTATGTGAAGACTTGGACCTCCGAAACTTTGCAGGAGCACTGGAGAGGACCTTTCCAGATACTGTTAACCACTTTTACAGCTATCAAGATAGCAGAATCGGATGCTTGGATACATTGTACTCGAGTGAAGAAAGCACCGTGAAGAAAGCATCTACTCTGTGGAAGATTGCTAATCGTGACCCAGAGACTTAAAAATTGACTTTGAAACATGTCTAATTTTTCATATCAGGTTATGATTGGTTTTTGGATTTTTTTTGGTTGGTAATGTTGGTGGGATCATGGGATGGCTTGGTGGACAGGAACAAAAGACAAATAGAAACAGAACAAGTGATTTACATTCCCAAACAAATGGCTGAGGAAAATTTGATGGTAGGATTGATTAAAGAATTTGCCAATTTATAAAACATCACACAGATCCCTGCTTGTTTGCCAATACCGAGGGCAGTAGGTGAATCTATTCCATGGGGAATCTTAACCATGAACTTGACCAAATTGGAATATGGAAATGAGACTGTGGATTGTAAACAAGAACCTAGAGAAACTTGGGAATTGCAAAAGGTTAAAGTTGGAGAAGAATCACCAGTATATTCAACTATGTGGGAATGTAAAGGACGATTTATAGCTAAACCAGGATTAGAGGGAGATGTAGGGAACAAAGGATGGTGTTATTATCCTAAAATGGCTACAACAAACACCAGTGTATGGGTAACCGAGACAAAATGTGAGAAAAAGAATCGAACCCTACAGGAAAAGGAAATAGTTTGGGATTCAGTTTGGTCTATGACCTTATATTCCCATTTTCAGTATATGGCAGAAACTCCTTGGTGTTTTACATGGGAGGGAAAGGTTTTTTCAGTATTACCCTGGGTAGATGATAGGTCAACTACATCGGGAGAAAAGGAAAATAAAGTAGTGCCATGGTGGAAATGTGAAAAAGTGTATGATTGCAGTAATGCAGACTTAGTAATCCAAAGAATTCCTCCTGAGGTCACTGTTTTAAAATATGGTTGTTTTTGTCGAGGTCTTAAGAACACTCTCAATTTAACCAGTACTTTTACAGTCAGAAGAGGAACTTTGTTTAGTTGTAGAAAATCTACTATTTGAAGTCCTGGACATTTAATTTGGGCATTGAGTGATGGAACCTGGACCACACATTTACCATTAGATGGTAAGGTGAAACAAATTACTTTAGGCATGCCAACATTGTGTCCAATTTGAAAGAAATCACCATTTAAAGGATCCTTAGAGAATTTAGAATTGAAACGAACAAAGAGATCCGAGACAAATGATGATAATTGGAATGAACCATCTACAGGAGTGAAAATTGGCTGGGCACTTGAATCACTTTTAAATCCTATAGCTTCATATAGAAACAGAGCATGGCTCTATCAGTTAGCTGGTCAAGTGGAAAAATTACCAAACGTTACTAAAAAGGGGTTTAAGGAACTGAATATATAATTACAGGCAACCTCCAGAATGACTCTACAAAATAGAATGGCACTAGATATGCTCCTACTTAAAGAACATGGAGTGTGTGGATATCTCAAGGATAAACTGGACCACTGTTGTATCCACATTCCAAATGTCACTCAGGATGTGGAACATGATCTGGACCTACTGGGAAAAATTGAAAAAGAAACTGAAACTATTCAAAAGGATATGTCAGAAGATTAGCTTGGGAAAATTTTTAATAAATTAGGATGGAACTTAAGCTCTTGGATACAATCCATAATCAAAACTTTGTTTTTGTTATTGATTGTCTTTTTGATGATCATGCTAGTATATGCATGTTTGAAAAAACAGTTTATCAATAGGATTGCTGTCAATCGTATGATTATGAGAGAAGTGCCTACTAGTCCACCAAGATAGAGCCCACCACCAAAATATGTTGAAACAAATGACATGTAAATAGTGTGAAAGTATTGAAATAATGATTTTCAACACTTTCAAAGGGGGGAAATGTTGTCAATTTGTTAAAGAGTTGAGATCAATTGATTTTATTGGTTTGATTATCTGATTTTATAGAGTTATTTTATAGAATAGAAATATAGGAGGATAAAAATATATGTTGAAGAAAGTTATGATTATTTAGTAAAAGGAGTTGTGAGACCTTTTGTACATTTTGTACTAAGGCCAGAAGAATGGGTTGGAATCATTGTTGAAGCTTAAGTAATAATTTAGGGTTTGAAAGGTTTCTTTGTATTTAACTAGTCTTCTGTATATAGAAAGTATATTGAGATGTCAGAATGTAGGATTAATGGGAACTGGGGAGAGTCGACGGGAACAGCTTGTAGTTACCTGCCAAGAAACGGTGAACTTTAGTAAAAGGTAATTCCGGCAGGGGGAGATCGCGACCACCGACTCATATACCACCTACCCAAATCGTACCCCAGACCCATTTCTGGACCTTTCTAAGCTTTATTGCGCAGAATCGGATATGGGAGGAGAATATGTTAATGATTTCTGGAAAATGTTATGATTATGTATGAATACTTAATGAATATGTATGATAAGTATTATATATGGTGTTTGATTTTGAGACCTGGTGTGCGTTGATCGTGAGAGGACTCGCTCACGCACCCGGCCGTCAATAAAGAAGTGTCTGCTTATCTACATCACATTGGTGTCGATAAGTTCTTCATTCCGAGATTTCGGTAACACTAGCATTCCTGATATGTCTATTTTAGTTCTTCTGTGGATGCCTTGTTCAGGGAACATGGCGTGTTGAATCCTTATAATAAAAGGTGCACAGGTGGTGTTGTGTCAACTTACATTCCAGTCCCACTTGATGTGGTACTTGTTCTCTTATCAGATTACTCCAAGTAAAGTTTGCCACTTGCCTATGGGAAATATATTGGAGGGTGGTGTTACAAATTGTGGGGTTCACCATGTTCTTTGCCAAGATAATATTGATGTTACTTCACTAGTGTTGGTTTGTGTCTCTTCCATTAGATAGGGTCTCATATTTAAATTCTAATTTTAGATTGTTTTAGGTAGATTTATAAATACTTGTGAAGTTGGTGGTCCAATTAAGTCATACTGGTGAGAAGTCCTTTATGTTCACTAATATAGCCTATATACTAGGCTTCATTTTTACCTGCTCCGCTCTGGCTGCTATTCTGAGTTAACTGGGTTGTATTATCATTAAGGTTTATTATGCAGTAACACATTCCTCTTCAATTTCCTACCATACCGTGAATCCTCCAATATTTTTATTTTGTGTGTGTGTGTGTATGTTACGGTTTCATTTCATATGATTCCCTCTCATTCCATGGTGGCATGGTAGCTTGCGACCAGCACTGGGGGGTGGTTGTTTGTGCCACTGTTAGGGTCAAAGTCCAGACTGCTGTCCATACCAAAATAGGGTTCATCTTCCTGTGCATAATGAGGTTCACAGGGGGTTAATTGCAGTCAGTGTGTGTGTAGGAACACATTTAATTTTTCTGTTTTGTAATATTACTCATGCTGCATGTCCCAGTCTATGTGCAAACACTACCCCCCCACCCCCCACCCCCTGTGTTTTCCCTTTCCCTAAGGGGGTGACAGCCCAAACAATCATGTTTTCCATCCAATTTTGGCCTGTCACGATCGGAACCTTATCTCCAGCTACTGTTCTGACAGGCTGTGAGCAAGAGGTCCCACTGGAATATTAGGCTTCAAAACTAGCTAAGGCCTCTGATGGGAACCAGAGGTGTGATGAAAACTCTTCAAGGACAGAAGTATGGTGTGAGCACTAACTGGGTTATGTCATTGCTCTGGTATGCAAACTGCTTGTGCTTAACTTGGAGTAGGTAGGGGTATCAAGGCTGAAGTAAGATAATTCTGTACAAAAAGCATATAATGGAAACAAAATATAACCAGCATGGACCATAGAGTCAGAAGGGAATTGTTGTGGATTAACCCCAGTAGGCAGCTAAGCACCACACAACCACTTGCTTGCTCCCTGCCCCACACCCCCAGTGGGATGGGAGAAGAGGAAAAGAAGAGTAAAATCAAGACAACTCATGGGTCAAGATAATAATTAATAAGCAAAGGAGAAGTGGAAGAAGAGAGGAAGAAAACAAAACAAGTGATGCAAAGGCAATCACTCACCACCTCCCATGCTCCATGGGTAGACAAATGCCCAGCCAGTTCCTGAGCAAAAGATGTCTAACCTATCTAAACCCCTCTCCTCTCCATGTTATTACTGAGCATGACGTTATATAGTATGGAATATCTCTTTGGTTAGTTCGGGTCAGCTGTCCTGGTTGTGTCCCCTCCCAACTTTTTGCGCACCCCCAATCTGTTCACTGGAGTGGGGTGGGGGTGGGTGAGCAGAGTAAAAAACAGAGAAGGCCTTGATGCTGTGCAACCACTGTTCAGCAATAGCTAAAACATTGGTGTGTTATCAGCATTGTTTTGGTCACAAATCTAAAACAAAGCGCCATACAAGCCGCTATGAAGAAAATTAACTTCATCCCAGCCAGACCCAGTGCAGGAGCCTTGGGATGCAAGGCCACCTTCATCTAGGCAACTCTATCAGTAATACCGTAACACCATATTAGGCTGAAATTGCCTAGGTAACCGTGTTGGAAACACCAAATTTGGGTACAGATGTAACAGAATTGGGACCAATGAGGAAAAAGTAATTAGGGGCACGTTTGTTTGGGATGTGTTTGGTTGGAGAAAAGGAGGTTGCAGGGGTGGTTAAAAGGTGTGTTCAGGAAAAGAAAGAATCATAGAATCGTAGAATCATTTAGGTTGGAAAAGACCTTTGAGATCATCAAGTTCAACTGTTAACCCAGGACTGCCAAGTCCATCACTAAATCATGTCGCTAAGCACCGCATCTATGTGTTTTTTTAAATACCTCCAGGGACAGTGATTCTACCACTTCCCTGGGCAGCCTGTTCCAATGCTTGACCGCCCTTTCAGGGAAGAATTTTTTCCTAATAGCCAAACTAAACCACCCCTGGTACAACTTGAGGCCGTTTCCTCTTGTCCTGTCGCTAGTTACCTGGGAGAAGAGACCTACCCCCACCTGCCTGAAACCTCCTTTCAGATAGTTGTAGAGAGCAATAAGATCCTCCCGAGTCCCAAGCCTCCTCCTCTCCAAGCTAAACAACCCCGGTTCCTTCAGCCGCTCCTCATAAGACTTGTGTTCCAGACCCTTCACCAGCTTCGTTGCCTTTCTCTGGACATACTCCAGCACCTCTACATCCCTCTTGAAGTGAGGGGCTGAAGCCAAAAAACCTCGGAATGAAGAAAACTGCTAAGAGACTTTTTGTACTTTTAGCAGCAAGGTATTTATTATCTGCGCAGGGGAGGAGGTAGTTCGCACCACAGAAACTCACTCCGAAGCACAGGTGCGAAACAGGCTAATTTATACATTTGACATACATGATTGCAACATCTCTACATACATCATTCATGTAATTACAACATCTCATTACATATTAATGATAGGCAGAGTCTAGGCGGAGCCTGGGCGGAGTTTAGGTGGAATCTTCTCTTGGCATCAGTTTTGGGAAGGTTGTTCCGGCCTTCGGCCCCACTCAGGTAGTCTTCTTCAGGGTTGAACTTTTCAACTTTCTTTCATAAGTGGCTCTGCCAGAATCTTGTACAAAAAATCTTGGCTTGCTACCATTTTCTTCTATCGATATGTCTAACTTTACCTAATTTATGATTTCTAGTACCTGGTACAGCAATCACTATCAATGGCTTAGGCTTGGGTACAGTGAGCAAGAACAGGGCGATTCAGCACAACATGCTATGTTTCCTCAGTAACAAGAGTTGAGCAATTTTGCAAGACAGAATGGGGCTTTTACAGAGCTGAGACTCTTCTCGGGGGGGTGGGGTGTGTGTGTGGGGTGTCTTTAGGTTTTTAGGCCTTATTCCTTTTCAGGGCTCAAAACTGAACAGAGTATTTGAGGTGCAGCCTCACTAGTGCCGAGTATAGGGGGACGATCACTTCCCTTGTCATGCTGGCCACGCTGTTTTGGATACAGGCCAGGATGCTATTGGCCTTCTTGGCCACCTGGGCACACTGCTGGCTCATGTTCAGCCATCTGTCAACCAGCACCCCCAGGTCCTTTTCCACCAGGCAGCTTGCTAGTCATTCTTCCCCAAGCCCATAGCGTTGCATGGGGTTTCTTGTGGCCCAAGTGCAGGACGCAGCACTTCTCCTTGTTGAACCTCATACAATTGGCCTTGGCCCATTGGTCCAGCCTGTCCAGATCCTTCTGGAGAGCCTTCCAGTCCTCAAGCAAATCAACACCCCACCCCCCACCCCCAACTTGGTGTCATCTGCAAACTTACTGAGGGAGCACTCTATCCCCTTGTCCAGATTGTCAATAAAGATATTAAACAAAACAGGCCCCAATACTGAGCCCTGGGGAATACTGCTTGTGACTGGCCACCAGCCAGATGTAACTGCATTTACTACCAGTCTTTGGTCTCAGCCGTCCACCCAGCTTTTAACCCAGCATAGGGTACACCCATCCAAGCCATGAGCAGCCAGTTTCTCCAGGAGAATGCTGTGGGAGACAGTGTCAAAGGCTTTACTAAGGTCCAGGTAGACAACATCCACAGCCTTTCCCTCATCCACTAGGCGGATCAACTTGTCGTAGAAGGAGATCAGGTTTGCCAAGCAGGACCTGCCTTTCCTAACCCCATGCTGGCTGGGCCTGATCACCCGGTTGTCCTGCACATGCCATGTAATGGCACTCAGGATGATCTGCTCCATAACCTTCCCCGGCACCAAGGTCAGGCTGACAGGCCTGTAGTTCTCTGGATCCTCCTTCCTGCCCTTCTTGTAGATGGGTGTCACATTGGCTAACCTCCAGCCTTCTGGGATCTCTCCAGTTTGCCAGGACTGTTGATAAATGATGAAGAGTGGCTTGGCAAGCTCCTCTGCCAGCTCCCTCAAGGTACTCGGGGAATAGGGAACAAGGTATAAAATCAGGCATAGGACAAAGAACTTTGGGATTTTGCAATGGTAGAAGTGCAGAGGCTTACAGACAGCAGTGAAGCTGACCTGCAGACCCAAGCTCCCCAGGACACTGGAGGGAACCTCCTTGGACAACCTGCTGGACAACACCAGGCCTATGTCCAGAAGTCTTGGTGTGGGAGGATGGAGTAAGAAGGAATGAACTTGTATGGAGAGATAGACTTGTGCCTTACTACTAAGTGCAGGAGGAAAGGCAATAGAATTACAACTTAATAACACTTATGTGTGTGTTTTATACGTTTTCTTTATAGTAATATAACTGTGTATCAATAATAAGCAATAGAAACATAACTCAATATTACTTGCAGTGATATAATTGTGTACTAATGTTGCTAATAATAGTGATGAGTTTGTTAGCCAACTAAGGTATTAGTTTTTTAAAGGTGTGTCGCTTAATCAGTAAATATAACCATCTCGATCAGCTATGTCTCAAGCCTCCAATCTAAAAGGGGAGAGTCAAACTTAGGGAGGTAACACAGGTCTAGCCTGGACTGGGCCTGGTTGGGATGATGCCTCTCCAGTGTTTACAAGCCAGGTGGCTTCTGCCAAATGAGCATCTCATTTCTCATATCCCCTTTTCCCCAGGCTTGTAGCATGGTTTTCAGAAGTCCATTATGCCATTCTACCTTTCCCAAGGCCTGGGGATAATAGGGAATACGGTATATCCAGTCAATTCCATGTTCAGCTGTTCCTAACTTTATAACTTCATTTTTTAAATGACAGCCATTGTCAGACTCAGTTCTTTCAGGTGTACCACGTCTCCACAAAATTTGTTTTTCAAGACCTACTACTATGCTTTTAGCAGTGGCATGAGTCACTGGGTAAGTCTCCAGCCAGCCTGTAGTCATTTCTACCATGATTAGGACCTATCAATGCCCCCTAGTAGTCCTGCACAAAGGTCCAATGTAGTCTACTTGTCACGCATCTCAAAACTGGTGGTTTAAATGTCATCTCCCATGCCTCAGTATTTTTTGTTGTTTAGCTTTTTCGCTAATGCACCAATTTCAGTCCTTTGTTATTTGTATAATAAAATCTTTAGACAAGTCCACCCCTCGGTCTCTTGGCCAGCTATAGATTACATCGCATCTTATATGTCTTGATGTTTCATGAGCCCATCGAGCCACGCATAGTTCCCCTTTATGTTCCCAGTCCGGGTCTTTGTCAGTTGTGGCAATCTGAGCAGCTCGGTCCACTTGATGGTTCTGATTTATTCTTCAGTGGCACTTCCCTTTGGGATATGGGCACTGTGGGACATTGGCTCAAAATCCCTTCATATGCTGCTAGTATCTCCTTTTCATTCAGGATGTAGCAGGCCTCAGATCCTCTGTATCCTCAGCTCCAAAACCCTAGAAGTCGACCTTGAGTCTCTCCGGGTGCTTTCTGCCAGAGGCTTCAGGTGGGGCCATGCTCCTTGGCTGTGCTGTAAAGCACATTTCTCACAACTTGTCCTGTCCGGACCGTCCCAAGGGCTACCACATGAACAATTTCCTCTTTAATCTGTTCAAAGGCTTGTCCCTGCTCAGGGCCCCATCTGAAACTGTTCTTCTTTTAGGTCACTCAATAGAGAGGGCTCACAATCCGACTGTAACCTGGAATATGCATTCTCCAGAAACCCACAATGCCTAGGAAAGCTTGTGTTTCTTTTTTGTTATCTGGTGGGGACATAGCTGTTATCTCGTTGATCACATCCATTGGGATACGATGATGCCCATCTTGCCATTTTATTCCTAAAAACTGGATCTCCCGTGCAGGTCCTTTGACCTTGCTTTGCTTTATGGAATAAAACAGCTTTCAGAAGGAAACACAAACACTTCCTCTGCTGTGTTGTGCCACACAATGACGTTGGTGTACTGCAGGTGTTGAGGGGCTGCACCCTCTTCCAGTGCAGTCTGGATCAGTCCATGGCAAATGATAGGGCACAAATTCCTGTCATGGTTAAACCCCAGCTGGCAACTAAGCACCATGCAGCTGCTCACTCGCTCCCCCCCCCGGTTGGGATGGGGGAGAGAATTGGAAGAGTAAAAGTGAGAAAACTCATGGGTTGAGATAAAGCTGCATGCACAAACAAAGCAAACCAAAGAATTCATTCACTACTTCCCATCAGCAGGCAGGTGTTCAGCCATCTCCAGGAAAGCAGGGCTCCGTCACGCGTAATGGTAACTTGCGAATACAAACGCCATCACCTCAAAGGTGCCCTACCCTCCACCCCCACCCCCCCCCACCCCCCCCCACCCACCACCCCCGTCTTCCCCACAGCTTTTATTGATGAGCATGACGACATATGGTATGGAATATCCCTTTGGTCAGTTGGGGTCAGCTGTCCCGGCTGTGTCCCCTCCCAGCTTCTTGTGCACCCCCAGCCTACTTGCTGGTGTGGTGATTTGAAAAGCAGAAAAGGCCTTGACTCTGTGTAAGCACTGCTCAGCAGTAACAAAAACATCCCTGTATTATCAACGCTGTTTTCAGCACAAATCCAAAACTGCCCCATGCAAGCTACTATGAAGAAAATTAACTCTATCCCAGCACAATTCCTTGTTTTGCTTTGCTTGTGCACGCAGCTTTTGCTTTACCTATAAAACTGTCATTATTTCAGCCCATGAGTTTTCTTACTTTTACCTTTCCTATTCTCTCCCCCATCCCACTGGAGGGGGAGTGAGCAAGCGGCTGTGTGGTGCTTAGTTGCTGGCTGGGTTAAACTATGATGTTGACATGCACCAATATGAGCATTCTGATTACCCAGGGATGTTCAAGAAACCGAAGAGCCATTGTAACAAGACAGAAAACATCTACCCCACAGGAAAAGAAGGGGAAGGTGCCATTTTTTGTTTCCTCCACAAATTGGCTCTCAGAGAAGAGGAAAAAGGTGTTATTGTTAATTCTTTCCATGAGGTGGTTCCCAAAGTACTGGGACAGCAGCAATGCAGGGCCCAAATACCTGGTTAGGCTCAAGACCAGTGCTTTTATCATAACTCTGCCAGGCAAAACACAACAAAGTGACAAACAGCAGAGCAAACTGCAGAAGCCAAAACCAGCCTTTAACAAATGCTCCAATTTGATGTACAGCAAGAGAGGAAGTATGCCATGGAGCAGGTAAGGGAACAAATAAACCAGTGTCGAGAACAATTAAGTAAATATCGTAACCAGGAACAGCAAGTAACAACTTGTCAAGCAATAGCTAAACAGGTATAACTGTAAGTTCCGTCTAGCATGCTACGGTCAAATTTGTTATCTCAAACCCCTCAAGCGCCACGTTGGGTGCCAAAAAGGACTGTGGTGGGTTGACCCCAGCGGGCAAGTAAGCACCTACCCAGTTGCTCGCTCGCTTGCTCGCTCACCCCCCCCCCCCTCTTCCCCCAAAGTGGGAGAGATAATTAGAAGGGCCAAAGTGAGAAAATTTCTGGGTCGAGATAAAGATAGTTTAATAAGGGGCAGAGGTGTAGAAGAATGGCTGCAGAAGCATGGCCTTAGAATCTCTGAAGATCTGCACAATCCAAGCCTGGTATTAGAATAGGCCTGTAATCAGAATTGTACTGAGGTTGCTGTGCTGAAGTTAACAAGAAAGGTAGCCTTGAGCTATTCTTGAATCCTGAGACCAAGTAATTATGTTGTGCCAACAGGCTGTGGCTGTAACAAGATACAGCTGCTGGGAAAGCAGGTGCAGGGCCAAGAAAGATAGGGAGCGGTATGGGAAAATAGGGAGTAACAAACTACAAGGCTGAAGCACAGCAACACAATTAGCTACATGGATAGAATGCTTATTTTAGTCATGATAATTAGGGGTGTGAGAACCGCGCGCGTTTAGAGACTACTAACCAATTATATTTCTGCTTTACGAATATGCATGTGTATCGGTTCTATATAAGTAGTGTTAGAAACTAATAAAGTTGAGCAAGATGCA
Organism: Falco naumanni; assembly: GCF_017639655.2. Classification (NCBI taxonomy): domain Eukaryota; kingdom Metazoa; phylum Chordata; class Aves; order Falconiformes; family Falconidae; genus Falco; species Falco naumanni. The sequence goes on from NC_054079.1 coordinate 27,979,605, forward strand.
TAACTCATATTGAGCGTCTTCTTGACTCCGGCGAGCCCTTCTTCCAACACAGGGGGAGAAAGTAAAAAAAAGTAAAGTGATGCAAAAACAATCACTCACCATGAGCAGACCAATGCCCAGCCAGTTCCCAAGCAACAGCTACTTTGGAAAGACTCCCTCCCCCTCCTCCTCCCACCTTTTATTGCTGACCATGTTGTTATATGGTATGGAATAACTCTTTGGTCAATTCAGGTCAGCTGTCCCAGCTGTCCCCCCTCCCAGCCTCTTGTCCACCCCTAGCCTACTCCCAGGAGGGGCAGAGTGAGAAACAGAGAAGGCCTTGCCACTGTGTAAGTACTGTTCAGCAATGGCTAAAACATCGCTTTGTTTTCAACACTGTTTTGTCCACATATGTAAAGCACAGCACCATAGGGGCCGCTATGAATAAAATTAAGTCCATCCCAGCCAGATGCATCGACATGTCACACTGGCACATGAAGTTTTTCCAAATCCTGTGTGATGTCTTCCCTCAAGTTAACCATCCAAATAGATTTTCCTTGTATCTGCCACTTCCTCTGTTTCTGCTGTGTGAACCAGCCCCAGAGGGCGTTGGCCACCATCCAGAAGTCAGTATACAGGTATAACCTAGGCTATTTCCTCTGTAATGCTACGTCGATAGCCATTCTTATGGCTTGGACTTCAGTGAACTGACTCAATTGTCCTTCCCCTTCATCCGTTTTTATCACTCATTGGACAGGATTCCAAACGGGAGGATTCTGTCTTCTCTGATTGCCAATAATTTGTCAAGAGCTGTCAGTGAACAGGGCATATTGGCACTCTTCTTCGGATAGCTCATCATATCCTGAGTCTTCTTGAGCATGTGGTAGTGCCCTGGGTGAGACTCCAAGATCACGATTTTTCAGGCCATTCCATCAGCTCTCCTATCAGGCCCAGACATCTCTGAGCCCACTGGGTAATCAGGGCTGTCCATTTACTCCAGGTAGCACTTGCCACATGATGAGTCAAGGGCATTTCTCCTTTCAGCATCCAGTGAAATACTCGTAGCCGAGGTGCCAGCAGCAGCTGTGAGTCTGTCCCCACCACTTCAGATGATGCCACCATTCCCTCATAGGTGGCTAATATTTCTTTTTCCATCGGGATATAGTTTTTGTCAGCAGCTTGGTAGCCTCGGCTCCAGAATCCAAGGGGTCTTCCTCCGATTTCTCCTAGTGCTTTCTGCCATAAACTCCACTGGCTTGTTTTGTCCCCTGCTGATGTGTATATTACATTTTGGACATGCGGACTGGTTTCTGATGGGCCCCAGGGCAACTGCATGTGCGGCTTCTTGTTTTACCTGGTCAAAGGCTTGTTGTTGCTCGGTTTCCCACACAAATGAGTTCTCTTTTCTTGTGACTTAGTACAGTGGATTCACAAGTGGACTGTATCTGTGGATGTGCATTTGCCAAAATACTACCATTCCAAGAAACATTTGTGTTTCCTTTTTATTGGTTGGTGGTGCCATTGCCACAATCCTGTCAATCATGTCAATAGGAATGAGGCGGCACACATCTTGCCATTTGGCACCCATAAAATGTATTTCTTGGTGCAGGTCTTTATTCCTCTTGGTCGCAAATCCTTGCATTTAGTAAAACTTCAGTGATCTGTTTGCCTTTGCTATACACCTCTTGGGTGGTGTTTCCCCATACTATGATGTCATCAATGTACTGTAAGTGATCTGGGGTGTTGCCCTCTTTCAAACCCTTTTGTATAAGTCTGTGACAGATAGTGGGGTGTATTGGGTTTACATGGCAAGGTTTTGGTAGTGGGAGGGCTGCAGGGGTGGTCTCTGTGAGAAGAGACAAGGGGCTGCCCTGTGCCAGACACAGCTGGTTCCAGCCAGCTTGGCAACAGACCCACTGCAGGACAAAGCTGAGCCAATCAGCAAAGCTGGTGACGCCTCTGTGAAAACACATAAGAAAGGGTAAAACACCACATGTCAGTGTGAGGGTAGTGAGGGGAAAAAAAAGTATGAGAAACAACACTGCAAATACCAAGGTCAGTGAAGAAAGAGGTGAAGGAGGTTCTCTGGCCACCGGAGAAGATAATCCCCTGCAGCCCGTGGAAAAGACCACAGTGGAGCAGATATATCCTTGCAGCGCATGGAGAGGACCACACCAGAGCAGGTGGATATTTCCTGAAGGTCTGCAGCCCATGGAGAGGACCCATGCTGGAGCAGGGGAAATGTGTGAGGAGGAAGGAGTGGCAGAGAGGAACTGTTATGAACCTCCCGTTCCCCATCTCCCCTGTGCTACTCTGGGGGATGGGGGTTGGGGGAGGGAAGCAGGCGGTAGAGGAATGATGGAGTGAAGTGGAGCCTGGGAAAAGGGGGGGAGAGGGGGAGGGAAGGCCTTGTTTTAATTTTGTGTTTGTTTCTCACCATCCAAATATATTTTAATTGGCAGTAAATTAAATTATTTTTCCCCAAGTTGAGTCTGTTTTGCCCATGACAGTGATTAGTAAGTGTCTTTGTCTCGACCCACAAACTTTCTCATCTTGTTTTCTCCCCCAGTCCGGTTGAGGAGGGGTAGTGAGAGAGCAGCTGGGTGAGCATCTGTCAGCCAGCAAAGGTCAACCTGCCACACGGGGCTATGCTTCCATCCTTGTGGCAGGCAGTTCCAGGTGTATTGTACTCCTTTCCCAGTATACGCAAACTGTCATTTACACTCAGGTGTCAGGGGAATTGAGAAAAAGCATGTTATCTATGTCAATGGTCTCATGCCAGATTTCAAATTTCAAATGGGCTAAGCCCCTCTTTTGCTTTTGGTCTAGTTCGAATTTGTGTAAGAGCTAATGGCAAAGACTGGGGCCAAGTCTTATTAATAATAGGGCTGTGGTCCATATTAAATTGGATGGTACCACTATACGACCATCCTTTAAATAAGTCCACTTATTTATTTTTATTTTATCATTCATGTCCTGAATTACCTTTAAGTTTTCTTTAGAATAGTTTGGCTCCTGATCTGTACTTACAGTTTGGATTTTATCATCTGGTATTAAGGATAATTCCTCCTTTCCTACCTCCTCTGTTACTTGTCTGGCCTCATGGTCGGCCAGGCAGTTTCCAATTTCCAAATCAGTGCCTCAATGGGCCATCTTATGTTCTTTCTTCCTGGATGACCCTCTTATAACAGAGGGGGCCATTCCTCACATCAAGGTGTGGCATGGCATATGTTCCCACCGCTCAACGCCTACTGGGTTGCAGCCAACAGCAGAGCTCAAGATTCTTCTTGGTGGCAAACACAGAGGCCAACCCAGTCTTGCCCTTGACTATGGTAGGAGGCACCTGACCAACCTTATTCCTTGTACTTCGTTGTCAATGCAGAATTTCATCTGCACATCCCATAACAAGTCACTGTCATGGCAAAACACACAGATTTACATTAGTAGAACTACTACAGAGTGTATTTTATTTCAGCTTTTCTGCCAATATCCCCACAGCCTTGCTGACCAAGGGATATTGTTTTTATCTGAACTGGGCAAGCCTCCCCCTTATCATTTTTACTGTAACAGGTAAAGCATTTTTCACCTTTCCTGGAATTTATTTCCAGATACACCTGGTTAAAATTTCTTTTACTTCAGGGAGGTCCTCTTTTCCTCTTTTCTGTTGAATTAAAGATAAGCTCAATATTTCAATTACTTGATCATATTTAACTTTTCCCATATTTCATTTCCCCTTCTTTAAACGTCTAGATGTTCTAATAAATCTCATCCCAACAAAGATTTTGGTGAATTTGGCATTCTTATTTCTTTTCTTAGTTTGTACTTTAAAGGTTTCAGGATGTTTTCCTGGTGGCCAGCAGCTCCCACAACTGTAACAATTTTATTTTTATTTTTTTTTTTACTGAAGTTTAACAAATAAGTTGGTTTTGTATTCACTAAAATTCCACCTCATACCCATTCCCTGCCCTAAAGGGGCCGTTATCGGTCCTGTTGTACTGCAAATGCTGCAGCAATTGGGGTGACATTGTCAGGTCCTTCTGCTCAATTGTCAGCAATAGCAACCCCTTCCTCCTTACCAGCAGAAGGGCTCGGGGCAGGAGATGCTGTTCCTGCTCTGCAGGTTACACAAGCCTGCCTCTGCTACAGCACTTCTGTTTTAACCCTTTCTTACCCTGAATGCAAATCTGCTCCTTGTTGCTTTAAGTCTGTGTTCTTACATATCATGCCTTTGCAGGCAAACAGCAAACATCCTGCCATGCATCCCAGCATGATTCAGTCGCACCTTCGAGGGGGTACGGGGGTTTGTACAAACTCACCCCAATACTTTAACACTTTCACAAGGTCTTTGATTCTCCACCCACCCCCGCCTCAGGTTTTACATACATCAGTACAAGTTTTTATCTTACAACGTGTTTCATTCTGGTTGCTCCACAGAAGGAACCCCAACCTGAGGTTTCGTCTTTGAGTCCACCTTTCCCATTATTCCAGTGTTGTTTTTTTTTTGGGCATGATTCCAAGGCCAGTTATCAGGCTCTTGGTTGTAGGCAAGAGAGAGGGTACAAAAAACACAAATGGTTTAAACCCACTATCGATCATTTTAAGAATCTAAACGTTCCTCATATATACATATAAAATCTGTTTTGATCAAAAATATCTTTGTTTGAGGTGGGGCTTACCGATAACAAGTTGGGCAAGACTGGCTACTGGCTCAGTCCCAGACTCTTTTGTTCTATATTGTTTGTTGTGGTGCCCTTCCCATATGGTGGATCCACAACCGCTCAGGTTCACTTACTTGCCACCCACATTATTCCCATTTGTCCGAGTAAATTTGAGTTTCAGTTCTTTTTTATCTGGGGTTACTCTCCACGAAGTTGCAGGGGCTTTCTTGATCCGGGTATGGTGAATCCAAGAATTCTGTCCCTCAACCTTGATTGCAGTGTAGGTGGTGAGTAGGACTTGAAAAGGTCCGGTCCACTGTGGTTCCAGGGTTTTATCTGCAAAACACTTAACGTATACATAGTCCCCTGGTTGTATATCGTGAACAGGTCCATCCAGACCCCTACTGCGTGTTCCCATCACATGCTTCTCAATTCTTATTAATTGTTTGTTTAGTGCCACCATATAGGAAGTCATTGTTTCTTCACCAATCTGTGAAGACGTCCCCTTTTGTACCCCATAGGGTCGTCCATATAAAATTTCAAATGGGCTAAGCCCCTCTTTTGCTCTTGGTCTAGTTCGAATTCGTGTAAGAGCTAATGGCAAAGACTGGGGCCAAGTTAGATTTGTTTCTTGACCTAGCTTGACAATCTGTTGTTTGATTAGATGATTCATCTTTTCCACCTGGCCACTCGTAATTGCCAATCTATTCCTAGATGGTGGCTGATCTGTTGCACTATTCTGGACACAAAATGTGGTCCTCTATTCGAGGACATTACCGCTGGGACTCCAAACCTAGGTATTATCTCTTGGAGCAGTATTTTGGTCACTTCCCGGGCTTTAGCAGTTCTGCACGGGAAGGCTTCTGGCCAACCTGAAAAGGTATCTGTTAGTACCAATAAATATCGATACCCCCCTTTTTTAGGAAGTTCCGAGAAATCAATCTGCCAATGTTGCCCTGGAACATTTCCTTTCCCAATTTTTCCCAACTTTGGCCCCTTGGTAATCTTAGGATTAGTCTGGAGACAAAGATCACATTGTTGGGTTACTTGTCTAATAGTAGTATACGAGTTTCGTGCTATTATGTTTTTAGTGAGATCCTTATATAGAGCTTCTGCCCCCCAGTGCCTTTTTCTATGTTCTTCCCGAACTACTGACCATACCATGTAGGAAGGAATCACTATTCTCCCATGTGAGATTACAGCCCACCCTTCCTCATTGTATGATCCCTCTAGGTCAGAAATCAGTTTGCGATCTTCTTTAGTATAGTCTGGTTTACCTTCTAGAGATATTTGTCCATCGGGTATTAGCGCACCCTCTACCTTGATTGCTTTTCTGGCTGCCTGTTTTGCTTCCCTGTCCGCCAGTTCATTTCCTCTTTCTAATTCTGTGCTCACTTTCTGGTGTGCCTTGATGTGCATAATTGCCACCCTTTCAGGAAGCTGGACCGCATTTAGGAGTTTCAAAATTTCTTCCGCATGTTTGATGATTTTTCCTTGGGAGTTTAACAGTCCCCTTTCTTTCCATATTGCTCCATGAGCATGTACCACTCCAAAGGCATATTTAGAATCAGTCCAAATATTTATAGGTTTTCCCTGAGCTCTCTCCAGAGCTCGAGTAAGGGCTATGATTTCAGCCTTCTGTGCCGAAGTGTCAGCTGATAGCGGTCCCGATTCTATCACTTCTTCAGAGGTTGTAACAGCATATCCGGAATGTCGCTTTCCATTCAGCATATAGCTGCTCCCATCCGTGAACCAATGTTCAGCTCCATTAATAGGAACATCCTTGAGATCTGTCCTACTAGAATAAGTGGCTTTGATTGTTTCTAGACAGTCATGATCGACTGATTCGCCAACATTCCCATTAAGAAATGAGGCCGGATTGACGATGTTTGTAGTCACGATCTCAACATCATCTTGTTCCACCATTATGGCCTGGTATTTTAGGAATCTCTGTGGGGAGAGCCAATGCCCCCCTTTTGTTTCAAGGACTGCAGACACTGTGTGGGATACTAAGACAGTCATTTTCTGGCCCAAGGTAAACTTCCGGGCCTCCTGGATGTTTAGGATGACAGCTGCTACTGCTCTCAGGCAACCAGGCCACCCTTTTGCAGTGGCATCCAGCTGTTTAGAGAAGTACGCCACTGCCCGTCTGTATGGTCCCAAATCTTGTGCCAGTATTCCTAATGCCATTCCCTGTTTCTCATGGGAAAATAGGAAAAATGGCTTACTCACATCAGGAAGTCCTAGTGCTGGTGCCGACATTAAGGCTTTCTTCAGTTCATGGAAAGCTCTGTCTGATTCAGCATCCCACTGAAGATCCTTCTGATTAGCTGCTATCAGGGAATATAATGGTTTAACAAGCAAGCCATAATTACATATCCAAAGCCTGCACCATCCTGTCATTCCCAGAAATGTCTGCAGTTCCTTTACAGTTCGTGGTCGGGGGGCTTGGCATATGGCTTCTTTTCGGGCCTTCCCTAGGACCCGTTGTCCAGCACTGATCTCGTACCCTAGGTATGTGACTTGTTGTAACACCACCTGTGCCTTCTTCTTAGAAACCCGATATCCTTGTAGTCCCAGAAAGTTCAGCAGGCTCACAGTCCAAATAATACAAGATTCTTCGGTTCTGGTTGCAATAAGATCGTCTACATATTGTAACACTTTCCCTTCTCCTGGTGGTGGTTCCCATAACTCCAAATCCTTTGCTAATTGGTTTCCAAAAATTGTGGGGCTATTTTTAAACCCCTGTGGCAACACCGTCCATGTGAGCTGGGTCTTTCGACCGCTTCTGGGATTTTCCCATTCAAAAGCAAAAATTCTTTGGCTGGCTTCATGGAGAGGGAGGCAAAAGAAGGCATCTTTTAAGTCTAAAACTGTGAACCAAGCTAGGTCAGGTGTCAGGGTGGTTAGTAAGGTATAGGGGTTAGCTACTACAGGATACAGATCCTCTGTTATTTTGTTAATGGCCCTTAAATCTTGAACTATCCTATAAGACCCATCAGGTTTTTTAACTGGGAGGATAGATGTGTTAAATTCTGACTCACATTCTTTTAGTAGTTTTAATTCTATGAATCGCTCTATATTTGGACGAATTCCTTCCCTATCTTCCCTTTTTAGTGGGTATTGTTTAATTCTTATCGCACCCTGTCCTTCCTTTAATTTTACTATAACAGGTGATGCATTCTTGGCACGTCCCGGTATGTCAATTGCCCATACTCCGGGATATACCTGATCAATAATTCTGGTATCAATTTCCCTTTTTATAGGAGTACTGGCCAAAGATAGGCTCATAACCTGTATGTATTGATGATCATTTACCTCCAGAGTAACTTCCCCTTTTTTAAATTTGATTGTTGCCTCCAATTGTTCTAATAAGTCCCTACCAAGAAGGGCCTTTGGGGAATTTGGCATTCTTGTTTGTTTTCTTAGTTTGTACTTTAAAGGTTTCAGGATGTTTTCCTGGTGGCCAGCAGCTCCCACAACTGTAACATTTTTTTTATTATTATTTTTTTACTGAAGTTTAACAAATAAGTTGGTTTTGTATTCACTAAAATTCCACCTCATACCCATTCCCTGCCCTAAAGGGGCCGTTACCGGTCCTGTTGTGCTGCAAATGCTGCAGCAATTGGGGTGACATTGTCAGGTCCTTCTGCTCAATTGTCAGCAACAGCAACCCCCTCCTCCCCACCATCAGGAGGATTCGGGGCAGGAGATGCTGTTCCTGCTCTGCAGGTTACACAGGCCTGCCTCTGCAGCAGCATTTCTGTTTTAACTCTTTCTTACCCTGAATGCAAATCTGCTACTTGTTGCTTTAAGTCTGTGTTATTACATATCATGCCTTCACAGGCAAACAGCAAACACCCTGCCATGCGTCCAGCGTGACTCAGCCGCACCTTCGAGGGGGTACGGGGGGTTGTACAAACTCACCCCAATACTTTAACACTTTCACAAGGTCTTTGATTCTCCACCCCCCTCAGGTTTTACATACATTAGTACAAGTTTTTATATCTTTCAACGTGTTTCATTCTGGTTGCTCCACAGAAGGAACTGCAACCTGAGCTTTTTAACACAAAAATTTCAACAAGAACAATTTTCTAGTTTAGGTCTCAGTTTTTTTTCCCATCCTTTTCTAGAGCCATAATCAAAGATCAGGTGATGTTAATCCTGCACTCTTTTTAGTGTTAGTACCATAGGATCCCGAGGGGGTACTAATCCAGTCCTTTTGCCACTCAGGTTTGTCCTGGAGGACGAAGAACATGTCTGTATACGATACTTCGTCCCATTTTCCCTCTCTCCTCAGAAACAACATTAATCGCAGGAGAGTGTTATAATCTAACGTTCCTCCTTCCTGAGGCCATTTCGCATCACGCCAATTTATACAAAAGCCACCACTGATTACAATATTTAATCAATTTCCTTCTATTTTCGGTACCACCATGTCCTACGATATCACTCCAATGTTTTAATATACAACCCAAGGGCGATTTTTCACAGGGCTTACTCCTTTCATTTCCCATTTTGCAATTTTAATTACTTTTTCTCCGGCCGCCTTAGCCACCCAAGGTCGGAAACACAGATAGAGCTCCTTACTTGTTTTGCACTCAAACACGCATCTCAAGCACTCTTGCACTCACACTCAGTCAAAATAATTAAGCTATACACGGAAAATCAAAATGCGCATCGCAATCACACCATTCACACACTCCGGGCAGCCCGCAGTCACACAAGCAGTATGTTATACGGTACCGTGCACTTACGTACAACTTTTAGGAACACTGCCAGTTCACAAAGTATGCATTTCAATGAACAATTGCCAAAAAACAAACAACAAACAAAAAACCACATTTTTCCTGATCTTAAGCAGAGTGTTAAGTTTTCCGCTATTTGCCACGAATTACCAGAATATTATTATTTTTCAACATACATTTCATAACTCCAAGTTTTGAACATGTAACAAGACAACACATAGAACAAACAAGACACAGAGCGCTATTTCAGTTGTTATATTCTAGGAATTCCCCAATTCTTAAGACAACCCAATGGAAGTTTTTAGCTTCCCCCTTTTTTCCTACGCAAAAGTTTCCCTTTTACTTTTGCTAAGAGGTCCCTCTTGTTCCTGTGAGATTCCGCCTTATTCCGTCCCGCCCCCCGCTTTCCGTCACGAGGCCTCCGGGCTTTTAGGAATGGCAGTAACCTCGGGTTTGCTCGATCTGCCCTCAAGATCGCTAGCGGCCACCCCTTGGTCAGCAAACCCCCTCCCAAGGTACCTTTCCTCCTGGGGACTACGCTGCGCGCCGGACGTCTCCGTGCGTCTCACCAGCCGCCCCGTTACTAAACATACCGTTTTATCCGTGGATCCAGGGGTTCTTTTCTGCTCCCGGGTGAACAGCTGAGAAGAGGAGGCTCCTCCGAGGAAATCTCCCGGGGCGCGCCTAGGAGCGTCCGCTCCGCAGCTGGTCCCTCAGCCGAGCAGAAATCCTCCTGGCTGGCTCGCCAAAACTGACGTGCGGAATTAGACTCTATAACTCGAAAGTTATAAAGTAGGTATGTTTATTGCGCGCAGATGCACGGGGGATCGCTCCTCCACAAGCGTGCATACCCGAAGTGACAAACCATCCCACATTTATACAATGAAACAAATGAATATTCAATTAACGCCTATACATATTTGTTACCTAAACCCCGCTTCGTATGTTAATTAGCTTATCAGTCCGTTTCCTGGAATGTGGTGGTCTTGCAGGTTTGTAGGTGAGTCATGTTCTTGTGACCATCCCATCTTCTCCAGCAAGGAGACTTAGCACTCCCTCCCTCTAGATAGCATTTGAATGTCTCTCATCTTCTCTCATTCTCTTTTAAATAGCCCCTTTGTTAGAGAAAGAAGGGCAGGCGTCTCCCCGTCTCCCCTTTGTTAGAGGAAGAGGGGCAGGCGTCTCCTCAAGAACTGTAGTTGTCTCCTCAGAGCTGTGTGCCTGTGTGACCAGACACCGCACCCATGACTAGTCACCATACCCACATTCCTTGAGCAGACATATACAATCACAGTCGGTGTTAAGCGTCCCCATTTCACACTATTTCTCCATATCAATCCCCCCTTTTTATTAAATTAAGTAAATTCTTTTACTTAAGCAGTCTTCCCGAATGATATAAAGCATCATACATAAGTGTTACCCTTTTAAACATTCTCCAAACCCACAAATATAACATAATGGTTAGTATTAAGGAAATTCCTAAACTGATCAATAAGATCACAATGGGGTGTACCATAGTGTTAAGAATTCCTGTTGCAGAAGGTGACCAGCCAAAGAGAGTATCCCACCAATTATGGTTTCCATCCTGTTCTACCTTTTTTAAAACTTTCTTGATCCCCTCTACATCATGATGGATCATAAGAAGAGTTTCATGTCCCTTTTCTTTGGTTTCTTTCAGTATACGTTGTAAAATCTGCATGTTTTAATAGTTCTTTTATACTGCTTATATTTAGTCCTATGGGGGTAGGAATTATCATCTGTGATAGGGTAAAGTTAGATTTTAAGAATTGATGAGACACTACTGGGGCTGAGTAACTAAAATCGCATCCTGTGATAGTAGTAAAATTACAAATACAATAATTTGAATATTGTGCAGTCTCCTTTACCTCCCCATCTACAGTTATTGTGTTACACTTAGTTCTCAAACACGCACATTCCTTCCTTGCATATATAATTACTGTTTTCAAGTTTGCGTTTGGTTGGGCCTCGAAATGACATATTTTCTGATCTGTATCTAAACAAGTATCCTGGGCCATTATAGTATTGCTTTCACAGAGGAAGCCCTGCTGTTCTCGCATAATACAAGATTCTTAATCTACTGTTTGCCACTTGTCGCCTATCTTTCTGGCCCATGTTCTATGTTCAAAAGGATATTTTCCTAGGCATATTATAAAGATGGGCTCGGTTAAGGTAAAATTGTGCCAACATTCCCGTGAATTAAAGCACATGGTTGTATTTAGAAGGGTAAATTCCTTATCTACCTTTCTGACATTAATCAGGGTGTCTCCTGAAATCTTGGTGTTATCTTTTTCATTATATGTTTGACACCCTACTTTTATCCTATCTCCTAATTTTCCCCATAATTGGTCGACTTTGTGTACATCCTCCTAATCCCATTGATTCCTTTGGTACACCTCATTTTCAGAAAAAAACACCATAGCTAGTTTCGTCTTTGAGTCCACCTTTCCCATTATTCCAGTGTTGTTTTTTTTTTGGGCATGATTCCAAGGCCAGTTATCAGGCTCTTGGTTGTAGGCAAGAGAGAGGGTACAAAAAACACAAATGGTTTAAACCCACTATCGATCATTTTAAGAATCTAAACGTTCCTCATATATACATATAAAATCTGTTTTGATCAAAAATATCTTTGTTTGAGGTGGGGCTTACCGATAACAAGTTGGGCAAGACTGGCTACTGGCTCAGTCCCAGACTCTTTTGTTCTATATTGTTTGTTGTGGTGCCCTTCCCATATGGTGGATCCACAACCGCTCAGGTTCACTTACTTGCCACCCACATTATTCCCATTTGTCCGAGTAAATTTGAGTTTCAGTTCTTTTTTATCTGGGGTTACTCTCCACGAAGTTGCAGGGGCTTTCTTGATCCGGGTATGGTGAATCCAAGAATTCTGTCCCTCAACCTTGATTGCAGTGTAGGTGGTGAGTAGGACTTGAAAAGGTCCGGTCCACTGTGGTTCCAGGGTTTTATCTGCAAAACACTTAACGTATACATAGTCCCCTGGTCGTATATCGTGAACAGGTCCATCCAGACCCCTACTGCGTGTTCCATCACATGCTTCTCAATTCTTATTAATTGTTTGTTTAGTGCCACCATATAGGAAGTCATTGTTTCTTCACCAATCTGTGAAGACGTCCCCTTTTGTACCCCATAGGGTCGTCCATATAAAATTTCAAATGGGCTAAGCCCCTCTTTTGCTCTTGGTCTAGTTCGAATTCGTGTAAGAGCTAATGGCAAAGACTGGGGCCAAGTTAGATTTGTTTCTTGACCTAGCTTGACAATCTGTTGTTTGATTAGATGATTCATCTTTTCCACCTGGCCACTCGTAATTGCCAATCTATTCCTAGATGGTGGCTGATCTGTTGCACTATTCTGGACACAAAATGTGGTCCTCTATTCGAGGACATTACCGCTGGGACTCCAAACCTAGGTATTATCTCTTGGAGCAGTATTTTGGTCACTTCCCGGGCTTTAGCAGTTCTGCACGGGAAGGCTTCTGGCCAACCTGAAAAGGTATCTGTTAGTACCAATAAATATCGATACCCCCCTTTTTTAGGAAGTTCCGAGAAATCAATCTGCCAATGTTGCCCTGGAACATTTCCTTTCCCAATTTTTCCCAACTTTGGCCCCTTGGTAATCTTAGGATTAGTCTGGAGACAAAGATCACATTGTTGGGTTACTTGTCTAATAGTAGTATACGAGTTTCGTGCTATTATGTTTTTAGTGAGATCCTTATATAGAGCTTCTGCCCCCCAGTGCCTTTTTCTATGTTCTTCCCGAACTACTGACCATACCATGTAGGAAGGAATCACTATTCTCCCATGTGAGATTACAGCCCACCCTTCCTCATTGTATGATCCCTCTAGGTCAGAAATCAGTTTGCGATCTTCTTTAGTATAGTCTGGTTTACCTTCTAGAGATATTTGTCCATCGGGTATTAGCGCACCCTCTACCTTGATTGCTTTTCTGGCTGCCTGTTTTGCTTCCCTGTCCGCCAGTTCATTTCCTCTTTCTAATTCTGTGCTCACTTTCTGGTGTGCCTTGATGTGCATAATTGCCACCCTTTCAGGAAGCTGGACCGCATTTAGGAGTTTCAAAATTTCTTCCGCATGTTTGATGATTTTTCCTTGGGAGTTTAACAGTCCCCTTTCTTTCCATATTGCTCCATGAGCATGTACCACTCCAAAGGCATATTTAGAATCAGTCCAAATATTTATAGGTTTTCCCTGAGCTCTCTCCAGAGCTCGAGTAAGGGCTATGATTTCAGCCTTCTGTGCCGAAGTGTCAGCTGATAGCGGTCCCGATTCTATCACTTCTTCAGAGGTTGTAACAGCATATCCGGAATGTCGCTTTCCATTCAGCATATAGCTGCTCCCATCCGTGAACCAATGTTCAGCTCCATTAATAGGAACATCCTTGAGATCTGTCCTACTAGAATAAGTGGCTTTGATTGTTTCTAGACAGTCATGATCGACTGATTCGCCAACATTCCCATTAAGAAATGAGGCCGGATTGACGATGTTTGTAGTCACGATCTCAACATCATCTTGTTCCACCATTATGGCCTGGTATTTTAGGAATCTCTGTGGGGAGAGCCAATGCCCCCCTTTTGTTTCAAGGACTGCAGACACTGTGTGGGATACTAAGACAGTCATTTTCTGGCCCAAGGTAAACTTCCGGGCCTCCTGGATGTTTAGGATGACAGCTGCTACTGCTCTCAGGCAACCAGGCCACCCTTTTGCAGTGGCATCCAGCTGTTTAGAGAAGTACGCCACTGCCCGTCTGTATGGTCCCAAATCTTGTGCCAGTATTCCTAATGCCATTCCCTGTTTCTCATGGGAAAATAGGAAAAATGGCTTACTCACATCAGGAAGTCCTAGTGCTGGTGCCGACATTAAGGCTTTCTTCAGTTCATGGAAAGCTCTGTCTGATTCAGCATCCCACTGAAGATCCTTCTGATTAGCTGCTATCAGGGAATATAATGGTTTAACAAGCAAGCCATAATTACATATCCAAAGCCTGCACCATCCTGTCATTCCCAGAAATGTTTGCAGTTCCTTTACAGTTCGTGGTCGGGGGGCTTGGCATATGGCTTCTTTTCGGGCCTTCCCTAGGACCCGTTGTCCAGCACTGATCTCGTACCCTAGGTATGTGACTTGTTGTAACACCACCTGTGCCTTCTTCTTAGAAACCCGATATCCTTGTAGTCCCAGAAAGTTCAGCAGGCTCACAGTCCAAATAATACAAGATTCTTCGGTTCTGGTTGCAATAAGATCGTCTACATATTGTAACACTTTCCCTTCTCCTGGTGGTGGTTCCCATAACTCCAAATCCTTTGCTAATTGGTTTCCAAAAATTGTGGGGCTATTTTTAAACCCCTGTGGCAACACCGTCCATGTGAGCTGGGTCTTTCGACCGCTTCTGGGATTTTCCCATTCAAAAGCAAAAATTCTTTGGCTGGCTTCATGGAGAGGGAGGCAAAAGAAGGCATCTTTTAAGTCTAAAACTGTGAACCAAGCTAGGTCAGGTGTCAGGGTGGTTAGTAAGGTATAGGGGTTAGCTACTACAGGATACAGATCCTCTGTTATTTTGTTAATGGCCCTTAAATCTTGAACTATCCTATAAGACCCATCAGGTTTTTTAACTGGGAGGATAGATGTGTTAAATTCTGACTCACATTCTTTTAGTAGTTTTAATTCTATGAATCGCTCTATATTTGGACGAATTCCTTCCCTATCTTCCCTTTTTAGTGGGTATTGTTTAATTCTTATCGCACCCTGTCCTTCCTTTAATTTTACTATAACAGGTGATGCATTCTTGGCACGTCCCGGTATGTCAATTGCCCATACTCCGGGATATACCTGATCAATAATTCTGGTATCAATTTCCCTTTTTATAGGAGTACTGGCCAAAGATAGGCTCATAACCTGTATGTATTGATGATCATTTACCTCCAGAGTAACTTCCCCTTTTTTAAATTTGATTGTTGCCTCCAATTGTTCTAATAAGTCCCTACCAAGAAGGGCCTTTGGGGAATTTGGCATTCTTGTTTGTTTTCTTAGTTTGTACTTTAAAGGTTTCAGGATGTTTTCCTGGTGGCCAGCAGCTCCCACAACTGTAACATTTTTTTTATTATTATTTTTTTACTGAAGTTTAACAAATAAGTTGGTTTTGTATTCACTAAAATTCCACCTCATACCCATTCCCTGCCCTAAAGGGGCCGTTACCGGTCCTGTTGTGCTGCAAATGCTGCAGCAATT
This sequence comes from Falco naumanni, assembly GCF_017639655.2. NCBI lineage: Eukaryota > Metazoa > Chordata > Aves > Falconiformes > Falconidae > Falco > Falco naumanni. The sequence continues at coordinate 27,995,265 of NC_054079.1, forward strand.
GGGGTGACATTGTCAGGTCCTTCTGCTCAATTGTCAGCAACAGCAACCCCCTCCTCCCCACCATCAGGAGGATTCGGGGCAGGAGATGCTGTTCCTGCTCTGCAGGTTACACAGGCCTGCCTCTGCAGCAGCATTTCTGTTTTAACTCTTTCTTACCCTGAATGCAAATCTGCTACTTGTTGCTTTAAGTCTGTGTTATTACATATCATGCCTTCACAGGCAAACAGCAAACACCCTGCCATGCGTCCAGCGTGACTCAGCCGCACCTTCGAGGGGGTACGGGGGGTTGTACAAACTCACCCCAATACTTTAACACTTTCATAAGGTCTTTGATTCTCCACCCCCCTCAGGTTTTACATACATTAGTACAAGTTTTTATATCTTTCAACGTGTTTCATTCTGGTTGCTCCACAGAAGGAACTGCAACCTGAGCTTTTTAACACAAAAATTTCAACAAGAACAATTTTCTAGTTTAGGTCTCAGTTTTTTTTCCCATCCTTTTCTAGAGCCATAATCAAAGATCAGGTGATGTTAATCCTGCACTCTTTTTAGTGTTAGTACCATAGGATCCCGAGGGGGTACTAATCCAGTCCTTTTGCCACTCAGGTTTGTCCTGGAGGACGAAGAACATGTCTGTATACGATACTTCGTCCCATTTTCCCTCTCTCCTCAGAAACAACATTAATCGCAGGAGAGTGTTATAATCTAACGTTCCTCCTTCCTGAGGCCATTTCGCATCACGCCAATTTATACAAAAGCCACCACTGATTACAATATTTAATCAATTTCCTTCTATTTTCGGTACCACCATGTCCTACGATATCACTCCAATGTTTTAATATACAACCCAAGGGCGATTTTTCACAGGGCTTACTCCTTTCATTTCCCATTTTGCAATTTTAATTACTTTTTCTCCGGCCGCCTTAGCCACCCAAGGTCGGAAACACAGATAGAGCTCCTTACTTGTTTTGCACTCAAACACGCATCTCAAGCACTCTTGCACTCACACTCAGTCAAAATAATTAAGCTATACACGGAAAATCAAAATGCGCATCGCAATCACACCATTCACACACTCCGGGCAGCCCGCAGTCACACAAGCAGTATGTTATACGGTACCGTGCACTTACGTACAACTTTTAGGAACACTGCCAGTTCACAAAGTATGCATTTCAATGAACAATTGCCAAAAAACAAACAACAAACAAAAAACCACATTTTTCCTGATCTTAAGCAGAGTGTTAAGTTTTCCGCTATTTGCCACGAATTACCAGAATATTATTATTTTTCAACATACATTTCATAACTCCAAGTTTTGAACATGTAACAAGACAACACATAGAACAAACAAGACACAGAGCGCTATTTCAGTTGTTATATTCTAGGAATTCCCCAATTCTTAAGACAACCCAATGGAAGTTTTTAGCTTCCCCCTTTTTTCCTACGCAAAAGTTTCCCTTTTACTTTTGCTAAGAGGTCCCTCTTGTTCCTGTGAGATTCCGCCTTATTCCGTCCCGCCCCCCGCTTTCCGTCACGAGGCCTCCGGGCTTTTAGGAATGGCAGTAACCTCGGGTTTGCTCGATCTGCCCTCAAGATCGCTAGCGGCCACCCCTTGGTCAGCAAACCCCCTCCCAAGGTACCTTTCCTCCTGGGGACTACGCTGCGCGCCGGACGTCTCCGTGCGTCTCACCAGCCGCCCCGTTACTAAACATACCGTTTTATCCGTGGATCCAGGGGTTCTTTTCTGCTCCCGGGTGAACAGCTGAGAAGAGGAGGCTCCTCCGAGGAAATCTCCCGGGGCGCGCCTAGGAGCGTCCGCTCCGCAGCTGGTCCCTCAGCCGAGCAGAAATCCTCCTGGCTGGCTCGCCAAAACTGACGTGCGGAATTAGACTCTATAACTCGAAAGTTATAAAGTAGGTATGTTTATTGCGCGCAGATGCACGGGGGATCGCTCCTCCACAAGCGTGCATACCCGAAGTGACAAACCATCCCACATTTATACAATGAAACAAATGAATATTCAATTAACGCCTATACATATTTGTTACCTAAACCCCGCTTCGTATGTTAATTAGCTTATCAGTCCGTTTCCTGGAATGTGGTGGTCTTGCAGGTTTGTAGGTGAGTCATGTTCTTGTGACCATCCCATCTTCTCCAGCAAGGAGACTTAGCACTCCCTCCCTCTAGATAGCATTTGAATGTCTCTCATCTTCTCTCATTCTCTTTTAAATAGCCCCTTTGTTAGAGAAAGAAGGGCAGGCGTCTCCCCGTCTCCCCTTTGTTAGAGGAAGAGGGGCAGGCGTCTCCTCAAGAACTGTAGTTGTCTCCTCAGAGCTGTGTGCCTGTGTGACCAGACACCGCACCCATGACTAGTCACCATACCCACATTCCTTGAGCAGACATATACAATCACAGTCGGTGTTAAGCGTCCCCATTTCACACTATTTCTCCATATCAATCCCCCCTTTTTATTAAATTAAGTAAATTCTTTTACTTAAGCAGTCTTCCCGAATGATATAAAGCATCATACATAAGTGTTACCCTTTTAAACATTCTCCAAACCCACAAATATAACATAATGGTTAGTATTAAGGAAATTCCTAAACTGATCAATAAGATCACAATGGGGTGTACCATAGTGTTAAGAATTCCTGTTGCAGAAGGTGACCAGCCAAAGAGAGTATCCCACCAATTATGGTTTCCATCCTGTTCTACCTTTTTTAAAACTTTCTTGATCCCCTCTACATCATGATGGATCATAAGAAGAGTTTCATGTCCCTTTTCTTTGGTTTCTTTCAGTATACGTTGTAAAATCTGCATGTTTTAATAGTTCTTTTATACTGCTTATATTTAGTCCTATGGGGGTAGGAATTATCATCTGTGATAGGGTAAAGTTAGATTTTAAGAATTGATGAGACACTACTGGGGCTGAGTAACTAAAATCGCATCCTGTGATAGTAGTAAAATTACAAATACAATAATTTGAATATTGTGCAGTCTCCTTTACCTCCCCATCTACAGTTATTGTGTTACACTTAGTTCTCAAACACGCACATTCCTTCCTTGCATATATAATTACTGTTTTCAAGTTTGCGTTTGGTTGGGCCTCGAAATGACATATTTTCTGATCTGTATCTAAACAAGTATCCTGGGCCATTATAGTATTGCTTTCACAGAGGAAGCCCTGCTGTTCTCGCATAATACAAGATTCTTAATCTACTGTTTGCCACTTGTCGCCTATCTTTCTGGCCCATGTTCTATGTTCAAAAGGATATTTTCCTAGGCATATTATAAAGATGGGCTCGGTTAAGGTAAAATTGTGCCAACATTCCCGTGAATTAAAGCACATGGTTGTATTTAGAAGGGTAAATTCCTTATCTACCTTTCTGACATTAATCAGGGTGTCTCCTGAAATCTTGGTGTTATCTTTTTCATTATATGTTTGACACCCTACTTTTATCCTATCTCCTAATTTTCCCCATAATTGGTCGACTTTGTGTACATCCTCCTAATCCCATTGATTCCTTTGGTACACCTCATTTTCAGAAAAAAACACCATAGCTAGTTTCGTCTTTGAGTCCACCTTTCCCATTATTCCAGTGTTGTTTTTTTTTTGGGCATGATTCCAAGGCCAGTTATCAGGCTCTTGGTTGTAGGCAAGAGAGAGGGTACAAAAAACACAAATGGTTTAAACCCACTATCGATCATTTTAAGAATCTAAACGTTCCTCATATATACATATAAAATCTGTTTTGATCAAAAATATCTTTGTTTGAGGTGGGGCTTACCGATAACAAGTTGGGCAAGACTGGCTACTGGCTCAGTCCCAGACTCTTTTGTTCTATATTGTTTGTTGTGGTGCCCTTCCCATATGGTGGATCCACAACCGCTCAGGTTCACTTACTTGCCACCCACATTATTCCCATTTGTCCGAGTAAATTTGAGTTTCAGTTCTTTTTTATCTGGGGTTACTCTCCACGAAGTTGCAGGGGCTTTCTTGATCCGGGTATGGTGAATCCAAGAATTCTGTCCCTCAACCTTGATTGCAGTGTAGGTGGTGAGTAGGACTTGAAAAGGTCCGGTCCACTGTGGTTCCAGGGTTTTATCTGCAAAACACTTAACGTATACATAGTCCCCTGGTCGTATATCGTGAACAGGTCCATCCAGACCCCTACTGCGTGTTCCATCACATGCTTCTCAATTCTTATTAATTGTTTGTTTAGTGCCACCATATAGGAAGTCATTGTTTCTTCACCAATCTGTGAAGACGTCCCCTTTTGTACCCCATAGGGTCGTCCATATAAAATTTCAAATGGGCTAAGCCCCTCTTTTGCTCTTGGTCTAGTTCGAATTCGTGTAAGAGCTAATGGCAAAGACTGGGGCCAAGTTAGATTTGTTTCTTGACCTAGCTTGACAATCTGTTGTTTGATTAGATGATTCATCTTTTCCACCTGGCCACTCGTAATTGCCAATCTATTCCTAGATGGTGGCTGATCTGTTGCACTATTCTGGACACAAAATGTGGTCCTCTATTCGAGGACATTACCGCTGGGACTCCAAACCTAGGTATTATCTCTTGGAGCAGTATTTTGGTCACTTCCCGGGCTTTAGCAGTTCTGCACGGGAAGGCTTCTGGCCAACCTGAAAAGGTATCTGTTAGTACCAATAAATATCGATACCCCCCTTTTTTAGGAAGTTCCGAGAAATCAATCTGCCAATGTTGCCCTGGAACATTTCCTTTCCCAATTTTTCCCAACTTTGGCCCCTTGGTAATCTTAGGATTAGTCTGGAGACAAAGATCACATTGTTGGGTTACTTGTCTAATAGTAGTATACGAGTTTCGTGCTATTATGTTTTTAGTGAGATCCTTATATAGAGCTTCTGCCCCCCAGTGCCTTTTTCTATGTTCTTCCCGAACTACTGACCATACCATGTAGGAAGGAATCACTATTCTCCCATGTGAGATTACAGCCCACCCTTCCTCATTGTATGATCCCTCTAGGTCAGAAATCAGTTTGCGATCTTCTTTAGTATAGTCTGGTTTACCTTCTAGAGATATTTGTCCATCGGGTATTAGCGCACCCTCTACCTTGATTGCTTTTCTGGCTGCCTGTTTTGCTTCCCTGTCCGCCAGTTCATTTCCTCTTTCTAATTCTGTGCTCACTTTCTGGTGTGCCTTGATGTGCATAATTGCCACCCTTTCAGGAAGCTGGACCGCATTTAGGAGTTTCAAAATTTCTTCCGCATGTTTGATGATTTTTCCTTGGGAGTTTAACAGTCCCCTTTCTTTCCATATTGCTCCATGAGCATGTACCACTCCAAAGGCATATTTAGAATCAGTCCAAATATTTATAGGTTTTCCCTGAGCTCTCTCCAGAGCTCGAGTAAGGGCTATGATTTCAGCCTTCTGTGCCGAAGTGTCAGCTGATAGCGGTCCCGATTCTATCACTTCTTCAGAGGTTGTAACAGCATATCCGGAATGTCGCTTTCCATTCAGCATATAGCTGCTCCCATCCGTGAACCAATGTTCAGCTCCATTAATAGGAACATCCTTGAGATCTGTCCTACTAGAATAAGTGGCTTTGATTGTTTCTAGACAGTCATGATCGACTGATTCGCCAACATTCCCATTAAGAAATGAGGCCGGATTGACGATGTTTGTAGTCACGATCTCAACATCATCTTGTTCCACCATTATGGCCTGGTATTTTAGGAATCTCTGTGGGGAGAGCCAATGCCCCCCTTTTGTTTCAAGGACTGCAGACACTGTGTGGGATACTAAGACAGTCATTTTCTGGCCCAAGGTAAACTTCCGGGCCTCCTGGATGTTTAGGATGACAGCTGCTACTGCTCTCAGGCAACCAGGCCACCCTTTTGCAGTGGCATCCAGCTGTTTAGAGAAGTACGCCACTGCCCGTCTGTATGGTCCCAAATCTTGTGCCAGTATTCCTAATGCCATTCCCTGTTTCTCATGGGAAAATAGGAAAAATGGCTTACTCACATCAGGAAGTCCTAGTGCTGGTGCCGACATTAAGGCTTTCTTCAGTTCATGGAAAGCTCTGTCTGATTCAGCATCCCACTGAAGATCCTTCTGATTAGCTGCTATCAGGGAATATAATGGTTTAACAAGCAAGCCATAATTACATATCCAAAGCCTGCACCATCCTGTCATTCCCAGAAATGTCTGCAGTTCCTTTACAGTTCGTGGTCGGGGGGCTTGGCATATGGCTTCTTTTCGGGCCTTCCCTAGGACCCGTTGTCCAGCACTGATCTCGTACCCTAGGTATGTGACTTGTTGTAACACCACCTGTGCCTTCTTCTTAGAAACCCGATATCCTTGTAGTCCCAGAAAGTTCAGCAGGCTCACAGTCCAAATAATACAAGATTCTTCGGTTCTGGTTGCAATAAGATCGTCTACATATTGTAACACTTTCCCTTCTCCTGGTGGTGGTTCCCATAACTCCAAATCCTTTGCTAATTGGTTTCCAAAAATTGTGGGGCTATTTTTAAACCCCTGTGGCAACACCGTCCATGTGAGCTGGGTCTTTCGACCGCTTCTGGGATTTTCCCATTCAAAAGCAAAAATTCTTTGGCTGGCTTCATGGAGAGGGAGGCAAAAGAAGGCATCTTTTAAGTCTAAAACTGTGAACCAAGCTAGGTCAGGTGTCAGGGTGGTTAGTAAGGTATAGGGGTTAGCTACTACAGGATACAGATCCTCTGTTATTTTGTTAATGGCCCTTAAATCTTGAACTATCCTATAAGACCCATCAGGTTTTTTAACTGGGAGGATAGATGTGTTAAATTCTGACTCACATTCTTTTAGTAGTTTTAATTCTATGAATCGCTCTATATTTGGACGAATTCCTTCCCTATCTTCCCTTTTTAGTGGGTATTGTTTAATTCTTATCGCACCCTGTCCTTCCTTTAATTTTACTATAACAGGTGATGCATTCTTGGCACGTCCCGGTATGTCAATTGCCCATACTCCGGGATATACCTGATCAATAATTCTGGTATCAATTTCCCTTTTTATAGGAGTACTGGCCAAAGATAGGCTCATAACCTGTATGTATTGATGATCATTTACCTCCAGAGTAACTTCCCCTTTTTTAAATTTGATTGTTGCCTCCAATTGTTCTAATAAGTCCCTACCAAGAAGGGCCTTTGGGGAATTTGGCATTCTTGTTTGTTTTCTTAGTTTGTACTTTAAAGGTTTCAGGATGTTTTCCTGGTGGCCAGCAGCTCCCACAACTGTAACATTTTTTTTATTATTATTTTTTTACTGAAGTTTAACAAATAAGTTGGTTTTGTATTCACTAAAATTCCACCTCATACCCATTCCCTGCCCTAAAGGGGCCGTTACCGGTCCTGTTGTGCTGCAAATGCTGCAGCAATTGGGGTGACATTGTCAGGTCCTTCTGCTCAATTGTCAGCAACAGCAACCCCCTCCTCCCCACCATCAGGAGGATTCGGGGCAGGAGATGCTGTTCCTGCTCTGCAGGTTACACAGGCCTGCCTCTGCAGCAGCATTTCTGTTTTAACTCTTTCTTACCCTGAATGCAAATCTGCTACTTGTTGCTTTAAGTCTGTGTTATTACATATCATGCCTTCGCAGGTAAACAGCAAACACCCTGCCATGCGTCCAGCGTGACTCAGCCGCACCTTCGAGGGGGTACGGGGGTTTGTACAAACTCACCCCAATACTTTAACACTTTCACAAGGTCTTTGATTCTCCACCCCCCTCAGGTTTTACATACATTAGTACAAGTTTTTATATCTTTCAACGTGTTTCATTCTGGTTGCTCCACAGAAGGAACTGCAACCTGAGCTTTTTAACACAAAAATTTCAACAAGAACAATTTTCTAGTTTAGGTCTCAGTTTTTTTTCCCATCCTTTTCTAGAGCCATAATCAAAGATCAGGTGATGTTAATCCTGCACTCTTTTTAGTGTTAGTACCATAGGATCCCGAGGGGGTACTAATCCAGTCCTTTTGCCACTCAGGTTTGTCCTGGAGGACGAAGAACATGTCTGTATACGATACTTCGTCCCATTTTCCCTCTCTCCTCAGAAACAACATTAATCGCAGGAGAGTGTTATAATCTAACGTTCCTCCTTCCTGAGGCCATTTCGCATCACGCCAATTTATACAAAAGCCACCACTGATTACAATATTTAATCAATTTCCTTCTATTTTCGGTACCACCATGTCCTACGATATCACTCCAATGTTTTAATATACAACCCAAGGGCGATTTTTCACAGGGCTTACTCCTTTCATTTCCCATTTTGCAATTTTAATTACTTTTTCTCCGGCCGCCTTAGCCACCCAAGGTCGGAAACACAGATAGAGCTCCTTACTTGTTTTGCACTCAAACACGCATCTCAAGCACTCTTGCACTCACACTCAGTCAAAATAATTAAGCTATACACGGAAAATCAAAATGCGCATCGCAATCACACCATTCACACACTCCGGGCAGCCCGCAGTCACACAAGCAGTATGTTATACGGTACCGTGCACTTACGTACAACTTTTAGGAACACTGCCAGTTCACAAAGTATGCATTTCAATGAACAATTGCCAAAAAACAAACAACAAACAAAAAACCACATTTTTCCTGATCTTAAGCAGAGTGTTAAGTTTTCCGCTATTTGCCACGAATTACCAGAATATTATTATTTTTCAACATACATTTCATAACTCCAAGTTTTGAACATGTAACAAGACAACACATAGAACAAACAAGACACAGAGCGCTATTTCAGTTGTTATATTCTAGGAATTCCCCAATTCTTAAGACAACCCAATGGAAGTTTTTAGCTTCCCCCTTTTTTCCTACGCAAAAGTTTCCCTTTTACTTTTGCTAAGAGGTCCCTCTTGTTCCTGTGAGATTCCGCCTTATTCCGTCCCGCCCCCCGCTTTCCGTCACGAGGCCTCCGGGCTTTTAGGAATGGCAGTAACCTCGGGTTTGCTCGATCTGCCCTCAAGATCGCTAGCGGCCACCCCTTGGTCAGCAAACCCCCTCCCAAGGTACCTTTCCTCCTGGGGACTACGCTGCGCGCCGGACGTCTCCGTGCGTCTCACCAGCCGCCCCGTTACTAAACATACCGTTTTATCCGTGGATCCAGGGGTTCTTTTCTGCTCCCGGGTGAACAGCTGAGAAGAGGAGGCTCCTCCGAGGAAATCTCCCGGGGCGCGCCTAGGAGCGTCCGCTCCGCAGCTGGTCCCTCAGCCGAGCAGAAATCCTCCTGGCTGGCTCGCCAAAACTGACGTGCGGAATTAGACTCTATAACTCGAAAGTTATAAAGTAGGTATGTTTATTGCGCGCAGATGCACGGGGGATCGCTCCTCCACAAGCGTGCATACCCGAAGTGACAAACCATCCCACATTTATACAATGAAACAAATGAATATTCAATTAACGCCTATACATATTTGTTACCTAAACCCCGCTTCGTATGTTAATTAGCTTATCAGTCCGTTTCCTGGAATGTGGTGGTCTTGCAGGTTTGTAGGTGAGTCATGTTCTTGTGACCATCCCATCTTCTCCAGCAAGGAGACTTAGCACTCCCTCCCTCTAGATAGCATTTGAATGTCTCTCATCTTCTCTCATTCTCTTTTAAATAGCCCCTTTGTTAGAGAAAGAAGGGCAGGCGTCTCCCCGTCTCCCCTTTGTTAGAGGAAGAGGGGCAGGCATCTCCTCAAGAACTGTAGTTGTCTCCTCAGAGCTGTGTGCCTGTGTGACCAGACACCGCACCCATGACTAGTCACCATACCCACATTCCTTGAGCAGACATATACAATCACAGTCGGTGTTAAGCGTCCCCATTTCACACTATTTCTCCATATCACTTTAACACTTTCACAAGGTCTTTGATTCTCCACCCACCCCCGCCTCAGGTTTTACATACATCAGTACAAGTTTTTATCTTACAACGTGTTTCATTCTGGTTGCTCCACAGAAGGAACCCCAACCTGAGCTTTTTAACACAAAAATTTCAACAAGAACATCTTTCTAGTTTAGGTCTTAGGGTTTTTTTCCTATCCTTTTCTAGAGCCATAATCAAAGATCAGGTGATGTTAATCCCGCACTCTTACTAGTGCTAGTACCATAGGATCCCGAGTCAGACCAAGTGACGTGCGGAATTAGACTCTATAACTCGAAAGTTATAAAGTAGGTATGTTTATTGCGCGCAGATGCACGGGGGATCGCTCCTCCACAAGCGTGCATACCCGAAGTGACGAACCATCCCACATTTATACAATGAAACAAATGAATATTCAATTAGCGCCTATACATATTTGTTACCTAAACCCCGCTTCGTATGTTAATTAGCTTATCAGTCCTCCGTTTCCTGGAATGTGGTGGTCTTGCAGGTTTGTAGGTGAGTCATGTTCTTGTGACCATCCCATCTTCTCCAGCAAGGAGACTTAGCACTCACTCCCTCTAGATAGCATTTGAATGTCTCTCATCCTTTTCTCATTCTTTTTTAAATAGCCCCTTTGTCAGAGGAAGAAGGGCAGGCGTCTCCCCGTCTCCCGTCTCCCCTTTGTTAGAGGAAGAGGGGCAGGCGTCTCCTCAAAAACTGTAGTTGTCTCCTCAGAGCTGTGTGCCTATGTGACCAGACACCGCACCCATGACCAGTCACCATACCCACATTCCTTGAGCAGACATATACAATCACAATCGATGTCCATTGTCCCCATTTCACACTATTTCTCCATATCACAAGGGTGTGGGCATCCCCGGCCTGTGGTGTCAGCTACTGGAGCAAGTGAGGGTCCTAGCATCAGTAGTTGGAGGGGCCATAGTTCTCTGGATCTAGGGAGAGTTCTACACACTTTGAGCCCGGAATGCTAGTGTACTGGGTCTGGCTGGGATGGAGTTAACTTTCTTCATAAGCACCCGGTATGGTGCTGTGCTTTGCATGTGTGGCTAAAATGGTGTTGATAACACACTAATGTTTTGGCTATTGCTGAACAGTGCTTGCACAGCATCAAGGCTGTCTCTCTAACACCCTGCCCCCACCCCACCCCAAAAGCCAGTAGGCTGGAGGGCGGGAAAAGGGGCAAGCAAAGCAAAATAAGGAATTCTGCTGGCTTTTGCTGGGATAGAGTTAATTTTCTTCATCGTAGCTTGCATGGGGCTATGTTTTGGATTTGTGCTGAAAATAGCGTTGATAATAGAGGGGTTTTTTTGCTATTGCTGAGCAGTGCTTACACAGAGTCAAGGCCTTTTCTGTTTGTCACACCATCCCACCAGAGAGTAAGCTGGGGGCGCACAAGAAGCTGGGAGGGGACACAACAGCTGACCCCAACCGACCAAAGGGATATTCCATACCATATGACATTGTACTCAGCTACAGAAACTAAGAGGAAGGGGGGTGGGGTTGGGGGCATATGTTATTAAGGCATTTCTCTTCTGAAGCATACTGAGGCCCTACTTCCCAGGAAGTGGCTAGACGTAGTCTGATGATGAGAAGTAGAGAGCAAATCTCTCTATCTTTTTTTTTTTTTTTTTTTTTTATGCTTTGCTCCCAGGCACGGTCTTTGCGTTCTTTCATTAAACTGCCTTTATCTCAACTCACCAGTTTTTCATCTTATTTTCTCCCCTTGTCTTGCTGGGGAGGGGGAGTGGCTTGGTGGGCACCTGGTGGCCAGCCAAGTTCAACCCACCACAGAGACCTAAGGGCTGATTTTAAGCGAGGAGTTGATGTGAATAAGCTGTAAATAATATGGTCAAGTTTGTATTCATAAACAATATTCATTTTAATGCATAAATAAGCTTGTAATTGTATAGCGACAAAGGGGTTAAAATGTCTGAAAGATCATATAGACTGTTCTGACAAGGAAGTTGCAAATCTCTGCAAGGAGAGCTGTCCTCCTTATCTGCAAAGCAAGCTGCCCTACCAAGGAGATAATGGGACAGCTGGATGTCCCTGAGTAAAACTACAAGGGGTATTGTAAAAACCCTGGGAAAGATTTCTACAAGTCTGCCAACTCATCACTTTTGAAACACAGCAAAGCATATGCTTCAAAGTGATGTAGTGTGAATGAACTTTAGAATAGAATTAAAGAATAAACATTATGTTTGTTAGCCACTGTAACAATTGTAGATATCATGTACCGCCACATGTTACTCATCTACCTGTGGTGTCTGTTCTGTTATCCTTTGTTAGACATCCGCCTATCTGCTGACCTCCTGTGTTAAAACTTTAGCGAAACACTTCAGCAGGAGAGGACAGATAAGGGTAAAAGAAATAATTAAGCAAGAAAAGCAGATGGCCAGCAAGGGCATAAATTACCTCAGACTGATAAGAACACTGCAAATGTGCAAGACCATCACATAATGAGCAAAAGGTGAAAAGTACACCATGAGGAAGACCTACAGCCTTCCTCCCATAGACCACTGCCCACATTCTAAAGACCCCGGCCCACAATTTTTGGAAGAATCTGCGCAAGCGTGAAAGACTGATAAGCTAATTAGCATACGAAGCGAGGGTAGGCGGGTTCAGGTAATGAATATGTATAGGCGTTAATGGAATATTCATTGTTTCATTATATAAATATAAGATGGTCTGCCCCTCTGGGTGGGTACGATTGGTGGAAGGATCCCCCGTACGCCCGGCGCCAACAATAAAGAATACTTAATCACTAAGAAATTCTGAAGACGTTCTTTGAAACAATCTGGCACCCCAGATGGGACGGCTCTCTGCCTGACCGTAGGACCCGCTGGGAAGTGGACTCCCTTGGGTACCCCCGGGATTTTCCCGGAGGGACTCCCCAACTCATCGGATCACTGCGGAGGCAGACAAGAATCCCATCTCCTGTAAGTGATAGTATTCTTTATTGCTGTATTCTGATATTACCGGTAATCTGGGGTTACCCGTAAGACGAGAAAATTGATTTCCGCAGGGTAACATCTGGGTATGCTTGGGAACTAGTTTCTCGGGTATACGTCTGGGTATGCTTGGGAACTAGTTTCTCGGGTATACGTCTGGGTGTGCTTGGGGACTAGTTTCTCAAGTATACGTCTGGTCTGGAAAACTCAGGTATACTTCTGTGGCTGACACCCTAAGTATACTTCTGGTTCTGTTTGGGTTTTATCAGCATTTAATTGCCATCTGGAATCTGGCAAGTTTGCTTATAAAGCTTATTTGCTACAGTGTTGCTTATTTTGGTTACCGGATTTATGGAATGTGGAATTTGACTTTGATAATTGTTACTGTGATTTCGGCTATATTTTTGATAATAATAGTGAGCTCTTGGTGTTGCTGTAAAAAGATACCTGTGTGTGTAATTCTGTAAGTGATAAGTGTGTTCTGTGAGTGTAAGCTGGAAAAATGGGAGGAAAACAGAGTGGTGGGATTTTAAAGAAAAGCCTGTTAGGATGTGTTTTGAGTCACTGGAGGGATATTGGAGGGTCTGCTGGTGGAAATGTGAATAAGAAAACATTGATAGCTGCAGTACGGAGAGAAGGAAAATGGGATGAAGTAATGTGTGCTGATATGTTTGTGTGACAGGAGGAGTGTGGGATTAACACCACCTGATCTTTGATTATGGCTCTAGAAAAGGATAGAAAAAAAAACCCAAACAAAACTGTACTCAGTGTCTTGCTTCATGTAAGTTGCATTACTATAGTATATTTACATGAGGATCTGAGGCTGCGTCAGTGTCGTGCAGGTAGGGTGATGCAGCAGAAGGAGATTTGTAAGATTAAACACCTGTGCTGTGGACAGGATGTCCACGTTGTATGCAAAACTAGCCCTACTCTGCCTGTGGGGGGATGGAGCACTTTGCTTAATTTCAGCTGACAGTGGCATTGCTCCAATTCAGCTCCACAATACAAAGCCAAGTTCAGTAACTGATTTGTAGATTTATTTGCAGGGATATTTTTTTTGATGACTGTGAACACGTCTGTGGCTTTCCATTCGAATACTGAAGCTGCTGCTGGTTAACCTGAGTTAATATGATGCTTAAACAGCGTCTTCTTATAGGCTTAAATTGTGGGAGGCACAGAAGTATCCTAAAATAAATGTGTGTAATTATGCCTGTGCTTAATGGATTGTAAAGAAATACTGAAATTTTCTAAGATAAACAGGCAAACACAGTTGTCAGAGTAATACTTATATGGCGGTCTTAAAGGTTTTAGTGTTACGGAGGTACAAAATGGAGAGGCTAATGAGCAAGGCCTTGACCCACATTCTCTTTGGGGCACCGTTAGTCCTCTGGTTAAAATTTTAGGTTTTTGGTGTACCTGTTTAATAGCTTTAAGGATGTTCTTGTTGAAATATTTGTGTAAAAAAAAAAAAAAAATAGAGAGCGCTGAGGTTGTGGTTCTTTCTGTGCAGCAACCAGAATGAAACATGTTGTAAGATAAAAACTTGTGATAATGTATGTAAGATCTGAAGCCGGGGGGTGGTGGGGTGGAGAGTCAAAGACCCTGTGAAAGTGTTAAAGTATTGGGGTGAGTTTGTACAAACCCCGTACCCCCTCGAAGGTGCGGCTGAGTCCTGCTGGACACATGGCAGGGTGTTTGCTGTTTGCCTGCAAAGGCTGATATGTAATAACACAAACTTAAAGCAACAAGTAGCAGATTTGCATTCAGGGTAAGAAAGAGTTAAAACAGAAGTGCTGCTGCAGAGGCAGGCTTGTGTAACCTGCAGAGCAGAGCAGGAACAGCATCTCCTGCCCCGAACCCTTCGCTGGTGAGGAGGAGGGGGTTGCTGTTGCTGACAATTGAGCAGAAGGACCTGACAATGTCAGCCCAATTGCTGCAGCATTTGCAGCACAACAGGACCGGTAACGGCCCCTCTAGGGCAGGCAGCGGGTCTGAGGAGAGTAAAGGTGAATCTCTGATGGGAAATTTAGATGTTGGAAAGTTGGTTGTGAATAGGACTGGATAAAGGTTCGAGTTGTTTGTTACTAGGTAATTGTAATGTAGAAAAGTTGGTGAATACAAAACTAACTTATTTGGTGTTAAACTTCAGTGAAAAGAATTTGTTACAGTTGTGGGAGCTGCTGGCCACCAGGAAAATATCCTGAAACCTTTAAGTGGAAGAGAAGACCTCTCTGAAGTAAAAGAAATCTATAACTGGTATATCTGGAAGTAAATCCCAGGTAAAGGGAAAAATGCTTTCCCTGTTACAGTAAAAATGATAAACGGGAGGCCTGCCTAATTCAGGTAAAACAATATCCCTTGGTCAGCAAGGCTGTGGGGGATATTGCATAAAAAAACTAAAATAAAATACACTCTGTAGTAGTTCTACTAATGTAAATCTGTGTTTTACCATGACTGTGACTTGTTATGGGATGTGCAGATGACACTCTGCATTGACAACAAAGTATAAGGAATAAGGTTGGTCAAGTGCCTCCTACCACAATCAAGGGCAAGACTGGGTTGGCCTCTGTGTTTGCCACCAAGAAGAATCTTGAGCTCTGCTGCTGGCTGCAACCCAGTAGGCGTTGAGCGGTGGGGACATATGCCATGCCAGACCTTGATGTGAGGAATGGCCCCCTCTGTTATAAGAGGGTCGTCCAGGAAGGAAGAACATAAGATGGCCCATTGAGGCACTGATTTGGAAATTGGAAACCACCTGGCCGACCATGAATTATCCTTAATACCAGACAGTAAAAATCCAAACTGTAAGTACAGATCAGGAGCCAAATTATTCTAAAGAAAACTTAAAGGTAATTCAGGATATGAATGATAAAATAAATAAGTGGACTTATTTGAGGGATGGTCGTATAGTGGTACCATCCAATTTAATATGGACCACAGCCGTAATAGAACATAATAAGATGCATTGGGGAGCTGATAATTTATATAAAAGTCTAAATCAGAAATTGATAGGGCAGAACTTGTATACTGTAATAAAACAGGTGACTCAGCAATGTGAAATGTGTTTGAAAATTAGCCAGGGCAACAGTAGCAAGTTGATTTTTCCAGAGTCCCAAGAATTTGGGGGTACCGATATTTATTAAATGAATGGACACCCCAACGTATCATACAGTATTATGGACCTGCAACTTGGAATCCTAATGAACTCATTAACGGTGCTCGAGAACCTATCTACAATCTGAATCGTATCATTCGTCTAGGGGCTGTCTTGGAAATTATTAGTAATCAAACAGCTAAAGCTTTTGATGTGAAATGCAATTTATCAACACAGGATGGTATTCGATTACCTGCTAGCCGAAGAAGGAGGTGTTTGTGGTAAAGTAAATGTTTCCAATTGTTGTTTGAAAATTGATGACAATGGTGAGGTAGTTAAACAAATCACATCAGAGACAGGGAAGTTAGCCCATGTTCCCGTCCGAACTTGGAAAGACGAATATTGACTTGTTTTCCTGGCTTCTCGGGAGCCCCTGGGTAAAAAGAATCCTATTTTATTTGTTATGTGGATTAGCCACCTTATTGTTTTTGCCATGTGCTGTTCCATGTTTTATAAGATTAATTCAACACGTTATAACTAACATGCAATTTGCTATTATGGTTTCACCCGATGGCGTTAAACAAATGCGAGTAGTATGACAAAATGTACACACAAAATAACATTTTAATAGCCAACAAGAATTTGGAAACAATTGACTCTTAACAATTCAGATAACAATGTAGGCTGAGTAAGAAAAAAAATAAAATAGCAACAAAAACAAGCGCCAGGAATGCAAAGACGAGGATATGGTAACGTCTTTTATACTTTTCCACCTCCGCCATAAGTTCTTGACGTGAGATGACAGAAAAACGCACCCTCTGCCTAAACAGCAACAGGAAGAAAAAGTTTTTGATCTTCTTTCTAATGAACCATATAGGTTAAACGTTTTGAGAACACTCACCTTACAGAATGTTCGGAAGGGGAAATGTCCACTCTAGACCCTTCTTCCCTGGCAGGTGACGTGGTGGTCTGGTGGTGAGAAAACCTTACATTGAAAACAGGGACCTGTCATTTGGCCATAGTGCCATAAATGTTACCATTAATAGACTTACCGGAGTGGTAAGCTCAGGAAATGGGTTTGGGACTTCATCTGGGCGCACAGTAGCCATTGTTTGTCACGCGAATGGTCTGTGTATACCTTTGAACATGCGCATGCGCGATTTTAAAGCCCCACAGAATGTGTTGGAAAAATCTGGAAAGATCGCGCATGCGAAATCCCTATAGTCTAGCCATGATAGTGACGCATGTAAAAAAAAAAAAAAAAAAAAAAAGGGAATGTGTTAAGAAAAAGTGTTATTTTTAGGTTTTGGTTTTGTAGGTTATTATTATATGTATTACCCAACTCTTTGGAGTTATTTTGAAAACTGTGTGTTTGATGCAAAGTACAAACATGAACTAGAAATTGAATAGCAGAATAACAGTCCAGCAAAGTTTCATGTAACGTGAAAACAGACTTCTTCACTCGTGAATCCAATATTTCTCTTCAGGAAGTGACGAAGATGAACAGAAAAGAATGAGCCGCTTGTATCCACTATTCAAGAATAAAGAAAACTCCTGAGAAATCATGGGCTGTCACTCCGGCAGGACCCACAGGACTACGATTCTTCAGGTCATAATTATAGTCGGATGTTTGCCAAATTTGTACTTAACTCTGTGGAATAAGAATGTACATTTATCCCTGGTACAAGGCATATCTCAGGCTCTGAATAAAACTGATTGTTGGATATGTACACATATGCCTGAATATGGAGGAAAGGGTATATCATTGATTGGATTTCCATTACCTAGGAATAAATCTTAGGAAAGACTGTAGGAAAATACCTCTTGGAGTATTGAAAATGATAGAATTTTAAAATTAGAGATAAACAGTCCTAAGGTGCAAGAGTCATACTATATGTGTGTTCAGAAATGTAATCCACCTAAAAGAATGGGAATTGTGGATTGTAATCCCGTAATGTATGTAGGAACTCAGTCCTTTTGTAATAACGCTTTAGACATCGGTACTTCACTGTCTGTTAGCTCTACTGCTTGGCCATCGGTACTTCACTGTCTGTTAGCTCTACTGCTTGGCCAGTGCCCGAAGGGAAAGGATGGTACTGGCTGTGCAATGATACAGCTCGAAAGGTTTTACATAAAAATTGGAAGGGAACCTGCACCTTGGGAGCAGTAGTGCCTAATACGACAGTACATGATTCGTTCTCACAAGGATACTTAAACACAAATCCTATAATAGAGAGGCCTACTGCATTCCATAGTTTTGCTCGATGGTTTGTCCCTTGGTTAAGAGTGAGTAGAGAAATTGGAAAACAGAACAATAACAATTGATGCATTGAAAACCCAACAAGAGGAAATATCTAGCCTCTCACAAGTGGTGTTACAAAATAGAATAACTTTGGATTTGCTGTTAGCTGATCGAGGGGGAGTATGTACAGTTATAAATACTAGTTGTTGCGTATACGTGGACCAAAGTGGAAGAGTTTCCACTGACTTAGAGGAAATACGGAAACAAACCAAGGTATTACATGAAGTAAGTGAGGATGATGTGTCTTGGGATTTTGGAAATGTTTGGACAACTCTAACTTCCTGGTTACCTAATGTACAATGGTTAAAACAGGTGTTAGTTGCCATAGTTTTGTTGACTGTTTTAATAATACTTGTGTGTGTTCTGTTCAAATGCGTATTCTATTGTACTTTTGAAAAATAAAATAGCAAAAGAATTTGCTTGTATCAAGAAAAGGGGGGAATGATGTGAATAAGCTGTAAATAATATGGTCAAGTTTGTATTCATAAACAATATTCATTTTAATGCATAAATAAGCTTGTAATTGTATAGCGACAAAGGGGTTAAAATGTCTGAAAGATCATATAGACTGTTCTGACAAGGAAGTTGCAAATCTCTGCAAGGAGAGCTGTCCTCCTTATCTGCAAAGCAAGCTGCCCTACCAAGGAGATAATGGGACAGCTGGATGTCCCTGAGTAAAACTACAAGGGGTATTGTAAAAACCCTGGGAAAGATTTCTACAAGTCTGCCAACTCATCACTTTTGAAACACAGCAAAGCATATGCTTCAAAGTGATGTAGTGTGAATGAACTTTAGAATAGAATTAAAGAATAAACATTATGTTTGTTAGCCACTGTAACAATTGTAGATATCATGTACCGCCACATGTTACTCATCTACCTGTGGTGTCTGTTCTGTTATCCTTTGTTAGACATCCGCCTATCTGCTGACCTCCTGTGTTAAAACTTTAGCGAAACACTTCAGCAGGAGAGGACAGATAAGGGTAAAAGAAATAATTAAGCAAGAAAAGCAGATGGCCAGCAAAGGCATAAATTACCTCAGACTGATAAGAACACTGCAAATGTGCAAGACCATCACATAATGAGCAAAAGGTGAAAAGTACACCATGAGGAAGACCTACAGCCTTCCTCCCATAGACCACTGCCCACATTCTAAAGACCCCGGCCCACAATTTTTGGAAGAATCTGCGCAAGCGTGAAAGACTGATAAGCTAATTAGCATACGAAGCGAGGGTAGGCGGGTTCAGGTAATGAATATGTATAGGCGTTAATGGAATATTCATTGTTTCATTATATAAATATAAGATGGTCTGCCCCTCTGGGTGGGTACGATTGGTGGAAGGATCCCCCGTACGCCCGGCGCCGACAATAAAGAATACTTAATCACTAAGAAATTCTGAAGACGTTCTTTGAAACAGAGTATAAGAAAACCTGCCAACCTGGCTATTCTGGGTTGTGAGCACCAGCAGCTTAGAGCTAGATAACTGGGAGGCCCCATGGTTGGTGGTCTCTGCCCAATGATGGAGCTATGAATAGTGCAATCAGATCTTGTGGTGAAACTAATCTGTGACATAGACTGCTTGCTGGGGTGAGAGGATGTGATTTACAGAAAGAGGATATTCTGGATATGTGCATTCAGAAGTGGTGGCACATGGCTGAAGAAGGGATTCAAAGGGAATGGGTGATGGTCAAAGTGGTGTATGGCATGACAGACAGCCCACCTTTGATCGATCTGGACCAAGAGGAGGTGACCCAGGCCATTTGGAAATGATTGGTTTGGGGGGGCGGGTGGTGGTGGTGGGTGTCCCTTGGTTAGCCAGTACCATGGCTGGGATGAACTCAGGAACCAACCCCCTAGCCCTGGTGGGGGAAGTAGGTGATGCACTCTGTCTGTGAAGTTTCTGCCTCCTCCCCTGCGAAGGCACAGTTGATCACCATGCGAGAACAAGGGTGCCCGGTGCCACCTGCTGATGGACTGAAGGAGCAGATGCCCCAGAGTGACCCATGGAACTCTGTGAGTATGGCTGTAAGAGCAAGGGAAGGACATGGCACAGTGGCATGGCAGAAGCACCAGGGAGTTGGCCACCTAGGCACATGAACTCCAACAGCAACAAAGGACATCCGTTAAGCCACAGCAGGCTGAGAATGGCCTCACACCATCAGCCTTACCCACGGAAGACTCCTCCTACACCTTTCTCCTGGAAGAAATGGCTCTGATAAACCTCCCATAGGGAAGCCCCCCCCCCCCCCCCCTTTTCCCTGAGCTTTTATTGATGAGCATGAAGTCACATGGTATGGAATATCACATCCTCTTTCCCACCCTCCAGCCTACTGGCTTTTGGGGGAGGGGTAGGTGGGTTTGGAGAGACAGCCTTGATGCTGTGCAAGCACTGTTCAGCAACAGCCAAAACACTGGTGTGTTATCAACATCTTTCTAGCTACAAATACAAAGCACAGCACTATGAGGGCTGCTATGGGGAAAGTTAACTCCATCCCAGCCAGACCCAATGCAATCTCAGAAATCAGCACTATGTAAAGATAAAATATGGCTTCAGTTTCTTCCTCTTCTTCCAATGTACCCCCAGAGGTGTTCCTGTTCCCTTCCTTTTCCATTGCCTAGTTTGGACTAAGGGGGCAACTTCAGCTAAGTAAGCCATTACTGCGCTCTAGAGTGGCTGCTCGCCTCTCTGCTTCTCACACCCGCAGCTGGCCTTTACAACTCCATTCTAAAAGAGGCCAGCACACAAAGGCACACCCCCATATCAGGTTGGTGCATTTTTAATCATTCCCTTCTAGGCATGTGGTGGGTTGACCCCAGTCAGCAGCAAAGCACCCACCAGCTGCTCGCTCACTTCCCCCCTCCCCCCTGAGAGATGGGGAAGAGAATTGGAAGAGCAAAACTGAGGAAAAAACTTGTTGGTTGAGATAAAAACAGTTTAATAGGTGAAGGAAACAAGGGGAAAAAAACACATGATGCAAAGGCAATCACTCACCACTTCCTATGGGTAGACCAATGCCCCAAGCAATGGCTACCTTGGAAAGACTCCCCCTCTCCTCCCCACCCCTCCTTGTTCCCCCCTCGTTTTTATTGCTGAGCATGACATTATATGGCATGGAATTTCCCTTTGGTCAATTTGGGTCAGCTGTCCTGGCTGTGTCTCTTCCCAACCTCTTGTCCACCCCCAGCCTACTCATGGGGGGGGGGGGGGGGGGGGAGGCAGTGTGAGAAACAGAGAAGGCCTTGATGCTGTGCAAGCACTGTTAAGCAATAGCTAAAACATTGGTGTTATCAACACTGTTTTAGTCACACATGTCAAGCACGGCACCATAAGGGCTGCTATGAAGAAAATTAACTCCAGCCCAGCCAGACTCAGTACAAGGCATTAAAGCCTTTTCCTAGTTGGGTTGTCAATTCTTTCAGGCTCTTGGTGTACTTGGGTTTCAGTTCCCAAGCCACTGGAGGATGCATCCAAACCAGGCACTGAGCCAAAGGCACCCATTCCTCATCCCATCCAGGTACTGAAGGTTCAGGAGTCACTTCCCAGATTCCCTTGCTCTTACGTTAGAACAAGTTTAAAAATGTTTGTGGTATCCTACCTCAAGTAGGAGTACTAAATGTACATCCTGCAAGATTCTTACTCCCAAGCACCCACCCTCATGATCTGCAAGATTACACTTGGACAAACAAATTTGGCAGCTGTAGGTGGTCTCTGTGTTGTGGGCATTTGTTGGATGCACAACAGCTGTACAATCCTCTTTTCACAGTCCAAAGCTTCCTTCGGATCTCACTTCTGACAGCAGTTTTCATAATGACATTGTTTGGGTCTGGACAGACTAAATGCATGCATTGATTACTATGCAATAATTTGTTCTGCGTGAAGGAGTTTGGATATTTATTGTCCCTGTGAAAGAGTGATTATTAATGCAAAGAACACTACAAAGTTACAGGAAAAGTGGCTATCCCTACTTCCCCTTTCCTTGCTGACACGAGTAGCAGATGTCAGAGGTTGGGAGGAGTAGGGTGCTGAGGGTGTCCGTTCTGGCCACGCACGAGCATGGTCCCAGGCATCCCCCTTTGAGTTGAGGTGGATGTGTTTTATGAAGTGGAGAGCACCTTCCAGGTTATTTCATCTTTAGTTGTTGTTGGACTGTTCTGAACTGTCACTCATTGATTGGTGTAGAGAGTCGCCAGGCAAATATTCTTGTATAAGTTTAATTCTGCTGTTTCTGCCAATTACGTGTTTTTTTATAACACCTTCACCTGCTTCGTTGTGCTTCATCTAACAAAAGTTACAACCCTAACAACTGCATAGCAACATACTGAAGGTCAAACAGTGGGCCTCCAACATCAGTCTAGTTATTCAAGTGATGTCAGCTCAGTAGGGGGCAGCAGGGGGGGTAGAGACAGCACAGGGGTGGGGGTGGGCAGAGACGGGGAGAGAGAGAGAGAGAGAGTGCAAAGGGTGGGTGGGTGTGCATGAGAGTGGGGGCAGGGCTGAGGGTTTTTACAAGTGTAGCACTTCTCTGTCTCCTTCCTTTCTTGCCTTCAGAAAACCTTTACAAGGTTTTGTTTGGAAAACCTAAGTTCTAAACCCCTCAAGTTCATGCCAAGGAAAAGTTCTTAACAGCTTTGATTTAGACATCCAACAGTTATGGCTCTTATGAATGCCTTAATTTATACAGTTTGAACATTAAACTCATACAAAGAAGTTGATTCTTCAAGACTGTTTTCTAACCAATATGCATCATCAACAGGTTCAGTGAAAACACTAGATTTCTTCCTAGTATGACATCTATAATACCAAAAGCATACTATGAGAATTCACGCAGCATAAATTGGTACAATTGGTACATAGCATCACTTGGTACAATGTTTTATAAGAACAAAATTAAACTTTAACATTAACTGCTATAAAAACAATGTTTCCAACTCATACAAAGCACAGTAAAAAGCCATCCTGACACATGTTGAAAAACTACATGCTAACAGGTCACTATGACTGCAAGAGAGTATGTTTTATACAAATGAAGCAATTAAGCATTTGAAAAACTATTTACACTCTTTCCTGCTATTAACTGGACAAACATACAGGAGTCAGATTAAAACATACTATAACTCTGTCTCCTGTTTTCTGAATGGGTTTTTGAGATGTGTATTGCTTATTAATACTGGATAAAACCATCAGCAAAGCATTTAAACACTTTTCAAATTAAGATTAAAGGGGCTGTTCTTCCACAAAATTTAACATTAAAATACTATGCTTATAAAAATTTTAAAAGTTTTGGTCTGTAGATTTCAAATGCAAAACTTAATAACTTTTATTTAGTATCAGGGAAAAAAAAAAAAAAAAGGCTCCAGTGGCATCATTTCTTTTCAAAGAGATTCCTTTGGATTTTCAAGCTCGCTCTCTTCACCTGATGTTCAAGAAAAATAATAAATCAACATTAATAGCCACATAAAGAATTGTATACATATACATTTATACATATACATATACATTATTTTAAAATTCATTGACCTGGCATAAGACTAGAATCTCCGTGTGTTGGTGCACATTCAGCAGTAGATGAAGTTTGGAAGACTGAAGCAGTTAGTGATGCCAGCTTCTCTCCTTGAGAGGACTGTCTATGTATGTCCGTGTCCCAATTGAGCTCAAGTCAACATGCCAAGCTGTGAACTGCAGTTATTCAGGATCTCATTTGTATTCCATTCAGGCGTTCCTGAATAGCAAGCCAGAGTTTTTTACTGTAGTTCTGACACTGGTACCAGTACCAAACTCAGTGCCCTTGGAAGAGTAGAAGATGGAGTCCAATACTCTTTTTGTGCTGGAAAAAGAAAAGGAAGTTTGCATTGACTGCAGGGCCATGCCATCAGCAGCATGCACGTTCAAGCTTGTAGCTTCCTTTCACTCCAACCAGCACTAATGTATTGGCTTGCTAGAAAACTTTTCACATCCTTCTTCTGGATTTTAGCAGTGGGGTTTCTTCTGCTGAGTTATAAATCCTGAATGATTGCAGCATATTGCTCCAGGTTGTTTGCAGTGACCATTGCAACAATTATTTAAGGTTTACTTTCCCCCTTATAAACAGTGTTTTGTCCCAGATATTTACGAATTTTTATCCAGAAACTATTGGGCTTTTTATGCATCCTTACTTTACTAAACTAGTTTGTTTATTTTTTAGTGATTTAGAAATATATTTTATGCAATATTTTTGGGAAGCAAGTAAGAAATAGCTGCTTTACGGGGAGAGGGTCTATGGTTTAAATTTGTGAATCGCTTTCTTTATATTAGGCTGAAAAACAAGCTGAAGCTGTGGAAGCTGCAGTGGTAGCAACTGCAGTGGCTGTGACTCCAAAAGTAAGCCCTAAAAGAGGAAGACCAGCAGGTAACTTCAAACAAAAAGGAATTTTATTTATTTTTCCACACAGAAAATAACTTAATAGAGATGGTTGAAGGATTTATTGCCCCCAGATCTCCAGAGTATTCCAGAATATTTCCTAATATATAAACTTCCAATATTTATATATATGTATTTACACACACACATGCATGTGCATATAAACTGTCCTACAGAGCAGCCTGAGGTATTTAGCAATTCAGCACATAAAGGGCCTTAAAATGTTTACGGCTATGCTGGGTCTTCTGAAATAAGGATCATTGTATCCCCTTGCAAGCATCACCTTTAGGAAAGCCTCCATAGGATTCCGCTAACTTAAAGACTATGCAATAAGATCTCTGCTTCACTGTGGCTTCACAAAGGTTAATATTAATCAAAGATGTATAAAATTGGTACTTAAGCTGTGTTAGAATATCTGTAAAAGAAGTTTTAAAAAGAAGGGGGGAGGAGGAGACTGTCTATAGGTAGAGCTCAGAGGACAGTAAAAACAAGTGAAGAGCTGGAGAGATTTTGCTGAAAAGATGTTTAAAGGAAATCTCTGTAGACCAATAGACAACTGAGAAGAAAATATAGCTATCAGAAGCAGCATGTAATTTAAAAGATTTTGCTAATAGTTCTGCAGTACTTGTTTGTGAAAGTAGCAATGATTTAATTGTAATTCTTATGGCAACTTTGCAAGTATTCTTGAAGGAATTTTAAATTTGTTTATTGCTAACATGGGGAAAGTTATTGGAGCACTTAAATATGCTATATGAGCATTTGGTCTGGGAAACAGATAATTTAATACTTTATACTCACCTGTATCTGGTGGCATTATGAAAATAACTTTTAGAAAGCGCAACCATAGTTAGCTCCCAAGGCAAACTATTTAAGACTAGATGTGAGGAAATAAAGTATTACCTTAGTACTTCACCCACTTTCATTATATTTATCAAATTAACATTTTTAATATTTTAATGGGTGTAGGATTATATTGATCTTTCAAATTAATGGCGTTTATACAAGCAGGAAAGGACCTTTACAAGAGATGCTTTGGCACCCTATGGGAAATGTGTTACTAGATGATGTACTGTGAAGCATTCTCTCGCATTAATATGATGCATGCATCTCTTGCTTAGCAGTGCTCCATGCTAACACCAGCAGCACTTCAAATACTGGGCTGTTAGTTTTTTTTTTTTCCTAACAGACTGTTCACTGGGGATAGCAGATAAGCATGTTCCATAAATTTCAATCCATAATGGCAGCATACCAAGTATTTTCATTTTACAGAATTCAAAGGGTATAAACGTCGAGAAGGTGGATAAACTATTTAGCTCGCTTTAACACTGAAACATGGCGAAACTGAGAAAATGTAGAACTGTGCTGTATACCTCAGTGTGGTGGTAGTATTTCTTGACACTGATTTACTTTCAGGGAAAGGGATGGAAGCTCCATGAAGCTCTTAAGACTGCTACTAATAAATAGGATGAGTTTAGATTTGCACACTAAATTACTTCCTCTCCCTCCCCCCCCGCCCCTTATTGTCTTGTTATTCCACTTCTTATTCTCTTGTTTCGGGCTTTTTTTTTTTATTATTAGTTGCCTAACATGAGGCAGGGTCATTCTGAGTGCACTGAGTGGAAAAGGCCCAGGAATAGATGGTTTAAACCTCTTAGACTGCTATCTTAAAGTACCAGTGTTGGTTGAGATTTAAATTTTTCAAAGGGATCTCAATTAAACTTTAATACACAGTTCCAACATTTGAATTTTTTTAAATAGAGTATTTACCCTACTAAGTTTGCCTCAAGCGTTGCTTCTATGTGTTGACATGAGAAACAATCCTTTTAGATAAGGAACGGGTGGTGGCTGTAGATTAACCTTTTCTTTTTGTATAATTAGCTACTGAAGTAAAGGCTCCATAACCAAGAGGGAGACCCAAATTGCTGAAACCACCTTGTCCTTCAGAGACCAACATGTGCATTGGCTTTTTATATAAAATGCCTGTCTTTATTGTAAACCAAGTGGGTGCATTTGATGAGCTGTCATGACTTACTGAGTTCCTGTCCAGTATTTTCCTTGTAGTGCTCAGTATAAGTTGGATGTTGCTGTCAGGATGGGAGGACAACCGGATGGGTAAAAAAGTGGTTGGATGATTTGGCTCAGAGGATAGGGGTTAATAGGTTGTTTTCCACCTGGAGGCTGGTAACAAGCGGAATATTGCAGGGGTCTATGCTGGGACCTGTCCTGCTTAACAGCTTTATCAATGACCTGGAGGAGGCGACAGAGTACACTCTCTTCAAGTTTGCAGATGACAGCAAATGGGGGGGGGGGGGCATTCAATACACCTGAAGGCAGAGCTGCCATCCAGAGGAAACTAGACAGGTTGGAGGAACAGGCTGACAGGAACCTCATGAAATTCAACCAGCACAGATGCAAAGTCTAGCCCCTGGAAGGAAGAACCCCTGGCAATGGTACAAGCTGGGGACTGACTGCAGAGCGGCTCTGCTGAAAAGTACCTGGGGAACCTGGTAGACAGAAAGCTGACCGTGAGCCAACAGCGTGCCCTGGCAGCAAAGGAGGCCAACAGTATCCTGGGCTGTATGAACAGGAGCGTAGGCAGTTATACCGGGTCTGGCTGGGATGGAGTTAACTTTCCCCATAGCAGCCCTCATAGTGCTGTGCTTTGTATTTGTAGCTAGAACTAGCACACCAACGTTTTGTCTATTGCTGAGCAGTGCTCCCACAGCATCAAGGCTGTCTCATCGCCACCTCCCCAAAGGCTGGAGTGTGGGCAAGAGGCTGGAAGGGGACATAGCCAGGACAGCTGACCCAAACTGACATTCCATACTGTATGAGGTTGTGCTCAGCAATGAAAACTAAGAGAAAGGAGGGGGAAGAGGGGCATTCATTATTAAGGCGTTTGTCTTCCAAAGCAATCACTATGCCTACTGAGGCTCTACTTTCCAGGAAGTGGCTGAACACGACCTGCTGATGAGAAGCAGATAATCTTTTTGTTTGTTGGTTGGGTTTTTTGTTTTGCTTCTGGATGAAGCCTTTGCCTTCTCTCATTAAACCATCTTTATCTTGACCCACCAGTTTTTCATCTTATTTTCTCCCCCCCCCGAAGATGGGGAGTGACAGAGCAGCTTGGTGGGCATCTGGCAGCCAGCCAAGGTCAACCCACCACAGCAGCAGATTGAGAGAAGTGATTATCCCCTTCTATTCAGCACTTGTTAGACCACATCTAGAATCCTGGGTCCCCCAATGCAAGAAAGATGCAGACTAGCTGGAGCGAGTTCAGCAGAGTGCCACCAAGCTGGTCAGAGGGATGGAACACATCCTATGAGGAGGGGCCGAGGGAACTGGGCTTGTTCAGCCTGGAGAAGGGAAGGCTTTGGGGGAGATCTACTAACAGCCTTCCAATACCTACAAGGTGTTCATCAAAAAGGAGCCAGGCTCATCACAGCAGTGCATGATGGTAGGATGAGAGGCAACGGGCATATACTGAAACAAGAGAGGATCAGACTGGATATAGGGAAATACTTTTTCACCCTGAGGACAGTCAAGCAGAGGGGCAGGTTACCCAGAGAGGTTGTCCAGCCCCCATCCTTGGAGGTTTTCAAGACCAGACTGGAGAAAGCCCCGAGTAACCTGGTCTGAACCACTCCCAGCAAGGGGTTGGACAAGAGACTTCCAGAGGCCCCTTCCAACCTGAATTATCCTATGAAATGAAAGGTCTAAGAGTGAGCCAACTTTATGCAGGTGGAGTATTTGATAGTAAAACTAAAAAGTACATCTTCCTGAACTGAGAGTTAGGTTCTCTTTTAAATTGGGTATAGATATCAAATATGAAGCTCAAGTAATTTACTGTGTTTTAGCATTCATGAAGAGGAGAAGACAAAGAAAAAAGGACTGGAAGAAAAGCCAAAAAAAACAAGGGAAAAAAGACGAGGAGAGTCAGAAGGAAGAAGACAAATTGAGGAAGGAATTTGATAGAAGAGAAGCAAAGAGGGAGACCAAAACAAGAAGGAGAAATCCTTCCCAAGTGGGTTCTGCATCAGCATTTGATTCTGAAGAGGATGAAGGAAAACATGAAGGTGATCAGGTATATTGCACTTCATTGACTCACTTATCATAAAGAACAGTCGTTCACTGAAAATATTTATTAAAGCTAATACTAGGTGCTGTGGTTTAACTCCAGCCAGCAACTAAGTACCACGCAGCCACTCATTCACTTCCCCCCACCCCCGGTGAGATGGGGAGGAGAATCGGAAAAAAGCAAAACTTGTGGGTTGAGATAAAACCAATATAATAAATGAAATAAAGTAAAATATAATAATAACAACAACTATAATGAAAAGGAGAGAGAAAGAGTGAGGAATAAAACCCAAGAAAAAAAAAACCCAAAAACCCCAAGTGATGCACAATACAATTGCTCACCACCCACTGACCAATGCCCAGCCAGTCCCCAAGCAGCAATCGCAAGGCCCTGGCCAACTCCCCCCAGTTTATATACTCAGCATGACATCCTGTAGTACAGAATATCCCTTTAGCTAGTTTGGGTCAGCTGTCCTGCCTCTGCTTCCTCCTAGCTTCTTATGTACCTGCTCACCGGCAGAGCACGGGAAACTGAAAAGTCCTTCACTTGGGGTAAGCGCTACTTAGCAACAACTAAACCGTCAGTGTGTTATCAACATTATTCTCATACTAAATCCAAAACACAGCATTGTACCAGCTACTGAAAAAGAAAATTCACTGTCCCAGCCAAAACCAGGACACCAGGTCTTCAATTTTGTCTGTTGAGTGTTGGAGCCTTATGTCTGGCTAATATAGATGCATGTCTTGGAAATGAGAACTTGCAGAGCTCCTTTCTGTCAAATAATGTTTTCAATAAACATTCTTTGTAAATATCTATAAGTTTTCTAATACTTTATTTTTTAAAAAAAAAGATGGATTTAAATCCAAGTGATTTATTGTAGCAAAGATTTGTTGGTGTTTTGGTTTATTTGTTTTTAAACATGCTTACTCAAATGCATATTTTTTTTTTTGTCCTGAGTGTTGAGAAGCTGTGGGGTCTGTGAAATATATTTTTTGAAAGATAGGAAGCTGCCTCTAGCTGATCATTTGGGAACGGCTTTGGGTTTTTTAGCGTTTGGGATATTCTTCTCCATATCAGAGAGAAAGCACTAATAAAACTCAGCTTCTTATCTGCATATAAAAGATTTGGATTTAGTTAGAGGAATGCTAACTCTCATCAGGGTGTTTCATGGACTAGAGCAGTAATGTGTAGACATCTAGAGCAGGTAGGTTTAACTGTTAATGTTTTTGACATTAAGTAATCTAAAGACTCCTTCTCTCTTCTCACCCTAAATAAAAACAGAAGAAAAAAGGAGGGAGAAACTTTCAAGGAGCTCATAGAAGAAACACGTTACAAGGCCAACATGAGAGAGAGCTGACAGAAAGAAAGCGTAAGCAAGAGGAGCAAACGGAATCAGAGCCATGAGTATGTTTTAATACACAGTGTCTGTACATTGTGGTAGTACTTTGAAACTAAGAGGCAGCACAAAACCTGACAAATTTCCCAATTTGTTTGCACGGTGTTCTGTGTCCTCCCTCTGCCTTGCCTTAACACCCCACCCCCACCCCCCCAAGCATTATTTAACTTTTTAAGTGGAGAATAAAAAAGCTCTTGTAAATCAGTATGTAGTATTGTGGGAGGATGGGAAAAACTGAATCCAGAAATTAAGTGATGTCAGTCTTTCAGTGACTTAGACTTCCTAACAGCAGGACAGAGTTGGTGGGTTCTGTATCCTGAGAATACCTTCCAGGACCTAGAGGGAGCCTACAAGAAAGCTGGAGAGGGATTTTTTTACAAGGGCACGTACTGATAGGATAAGGGGTAACTGTTTTAAGCTGAAAGACAGTAGATTTAGATGAGATATTAGGAACAAATTCTTTACTGTGAGGATGGCGAGACACTGGAACAGGTTGCCCAGAGAAGTTGTGGGTGCCCCCTCCCTGGAAGGGTTTGAGGCCAGGTTGGATGGGGCTTTGAGCAACCTGGCCTAGCGGAAGGCGTCCCTGGCCATGGCAGGGGAGTTGGAACTAGATGATCTTTAAGATCCCTTCCAACCCAAACCATCCTATGATAATACCTGAAGAGAGAGCTAACTCTTGTTCCAGCAGGGCCACATATTACATTTTAAATAAGTCTTGGATACATGAGATTGCAATTTGTATAAAAATTCTGCAGCCATTAAGTTGCTCAGGTTGCGGAATACATAGCGTCCCCTGGAAAACACTTCCTTCTCTGTCTGGCAGCTGGAGGCTACAGTATCAGACAGAACAAGGAAGAAGTTATGATTTATGCTGCTCTGGCTCTGCAAAGCCAGCTGAGTAACATCAAGCAGTTTGCAGTCAGAAGATAAATTATCACAAATGAACCAATCATAATCACAGAGAAGATCCTGCCAGAAACTTAGGGGGGGTTGGGACAGCAGGAGTAAATCAGTCTGACCCATTCTCAAGGCCTATTCCACAAGTGGGTGAAGAAGGCACCGCCAAGAGATAGAGATGTTCCCATCCACACAGTTCTTGTGAAGGAGGAAAAAGGGGGAGAACAAGGTCAAAATTCTGGGAATTAGGAGAAGATGAAGGGGACTATTTCCTATAACAAAATTATAACCTTTCTTTATCCTTTCACAATAATCTAGATTTACACCACCACACACACCCTCAAGTAATTTTGTCTTTCTTGTCAGTTATTCTTTCTCTAGAAACCTAAAAACACTTCTTCCTTGGGGCAAGCCTAAACTTTTCTAATGTCCCAAACACACTACATAACAGAAATTATAAAAACAATTCTTAATATATCATTATGCAAGTCTGACATGCGTTTTTGATTTTTATAATAAATCATCATGTGTCATTTTGGTTATCATAGAATGGTTTGGGTTGGAAGGGACTTTAACGATCATATAGTACCAACTCCCCTACCATGGGCAGGGACACCTTCCACTAGACCAGGTTTCTCAAAGCCCCATCCAACCTGGCCTCAAACGCTTCCAGGCATGGGGCATCCACAACTTCTCTGGGCAACCTGTTCCAGTGCACCACCACCCTCACAGTAAATAATTTCTTCCCAATATCTAAACTGAAAGAGGATAGATTTAAACTGTTACCCCTCATCCTATCATGACATTCCCTGATAAAGTGTCCCTCCCCATCTTTTCTGTAGGCCCCCTTTAAGTACTGGAAGGCCACTATAAGGGCTCCCCAGAGCCTTCTCTTCTCCAGGCTGAACCACCCCAACCCTCTCAGCCTGTACTCATAGGGGAGGTGCTCCAGCCCCCTCATCACCTTTGTGGCCCTTCTCTGGACCCACTCCAACAGGTCCATGTCTTTCTTATGCTTGGGGGCCCCAGAGCTGAACACAGTACTCCAGGTGGGGTCTCATGAGAGCAGAGTCTTCTTTACTTTTAAATAGATTTCATATTTTATGCATCTAGGGAACCACATAGAGCTCCACTTCAGTAAAAGTAAGGAGCAGTAGTTTATCTTGGTAAAGAGAAACAAAGAAGCTTGTTGAACAATGTTGCAGAAAAGACCTTGAACTTTTGCTGATTTAACATGCATTACCAACTACAGCTTTTCTTAATACCAATTAATAATTCAACACATCCCAAACTTTAACAAGTTAACTTAAGGAAACAGCATATATGCCCATCAACACAACTGAAAGTGGTTCTTAAGCACAATCATGTGGAATACATTATTTTCTAGAATGCACAGACACATAGAATAATTCAGGGTGAAAGGGACCTCAGGAGGTCATCTAACTTCAACCTCTGGCTCAAAGCAAGGTTAGCTAAGGGATCAGATCGTTCAAGTACACATTTCAAAAGATATTTAAGCATCTTATCTCTAGTTAAGAAATGGAGTAAAGATACAGCAGTATTTAAAATACAGAACTGAAGAGACATTTACAAACCATTTGCTCAGACTCAATACTCAGTGCTTACAAGTGTTTTGCAAATTCACTTTTTGCTCATGTTTACTCTGCTTAATGGTCTCTCTAAACAACTTAAGACTGCATATGAAATTGTAAGCAAGTTTCACATATAGTTTGCAGATTGTTCAAGTTTTAACATGTGCAGCATATGCTTTTCTCTGCATGAAAGATGTACCAGTTTAGTCAGGGTGGAAAGCTTACAAGTGGACTTTTATGCAAAAACTATAAACTAACGTTGGTTTAAGCAAGATAGGTTTGTGTTATGCACACATTGTTTGATAATGGCTAATCCAAATAAGTTGCTCTTAAGTAGCCATACAAGGGTTTACATAAACAGGTTTGATTTCTTCATTTAGAGGGGTCAATTAGTGCTAACTGGAGCTTAGAGTTCAAGCCAATATAAATATACATACACACACGCTCACTCTCTCTTGAAATAGAGGGAAATGTATATTGGCAGAATGTAACAGTATCATTGACTCAATTCTTGGAAGATATACTTGCAAGTTTTAAAGGACAAACCCACAATATTGTGCTGGAATATTTAAAGAAATAAATTAAGTTGCCTATAGTTGCTTGTTTGAGAGAACCTGGTCAAGATGTCTTGTGCAAGTATGCAAAGCATTCACCTTCAGTTTCTTTTGACCAGTTATGACCACTGGTGTGTCATGTCTGTACCCAAATAGCCTTATGCTTTTAACAGGAAATAAAAGGGGCAATCATCTGACTCAGTTTGTCTCTTGCCACTGCAAAAATTCAAGTGTTGTCAGGTTCTGTAGAAACAAGGAAGTGGAACAGGTCATGAAAAACATGCCTTGGAGAGACAGTTATTAAAAGCAGCCATTTGTTTTCAAGTGATTGGCCAAATACATTCCACTGTTCAACTGCTTCATTTACAGTCGCAGTTAACTCAGATGCCACACTGTATTAATGTCATATTGCATTTTGAACAACTCATTGATTTTAAGCACAGCGCTGTGTTGCATAACTTGGGTTCAAAACCTGCACTGATCTCTTATTTATAAAAGGTACTTCTTTAGCATGCCACTCATCCAGGCAAAACAAACATTTGTAGTTATCATTATTTAGCTGAAAACTCCAGACTGTGTTGACCACAACATTTTAATTTGTCAACCTGTCACAGTTAGCAAATGAATTTTGAATTTTTATAGGCAGAAAGTCTAATGCTCCTTTAACTATATTTAGTCAATTCTCTTACATGGTATTTACTTGTCTACTGACCAGCATAAAAGGATTTACAAAAATTTGATGTCCAACCTCAAGCTATTGAGCCCACTAATAGAAGGAACTTCTGTAAGATATTCTATCTAGGGTATATAAATGAGTGAAGCCTTTCTTCTAAAAAGATTTATTCAAGGCTAGAGTGGAATTAGTATACCATTATACTTTTGTGAAGTTGAGGAGAAAACCCTTGTAAGAAAAACTAAACATGATTAAGTATCTTCAAATTAGAAATTGTTCAGTGAACTTACCAACATTAACTCACTTTTTCTTAGTGCCAACTTCATGCTTCTCTTTCTTTTCCTCAGTATTCTTTCCATTCTTTTGTGATTGGTTGATGTCTTGAGTTTTAGTCCCCCCATTTAGCATCTTCATATCTTCAAAATGAAGGGGAAAGAGTCAGCACTGCAGGAAGCAAAATTAAGATTCTGTCATAAGAAGCAACAACTCCAACAGTATGTTTTTTTTTTATGATCTTGAAATCTGCCAGCTGAAGCTATATATAAAATCAAGAAGAGATATTATAAGAGTTCAGCATTCCTCAGTCCCATAAACTGCATTATATAAATAAAACAGGCAAGCATATAAAATATTGACGGCTACAGTTTCAAGGTAATTCACAACATGTTTCAAGACAAACTCAAGAACATTTGAAAATTAACTTGAAAAGTGTTAAGTGTATGACAATTAACCTGAAGTAATCAGCATATATTTCAAGAGTAGCTAAGTAGAAGGGAGTCCAGGGCCAGAGCTGCAGGAAGAAACAGTTTTCCTGGTTTCAGCTGGGACAGAGTGAATTTTCTTTTCAGTACCTGGTACAGTGCTGTGCTGTCACAGCACTCTGAAAACTAGCCCACTGCAACAAGGCTTTTTACCATCTCATACCAGGTTAACTTCAACAAGTAGTTAGCACACCTCACCCCAACACAGCCAATCCCCCACGAAGTTTCAACAGTTCACCTACTGTTCATGCTGTTTCTTCACACTCTTCAGGCCAGCCCCTCTGCTTCTTGCCACTACTGCATCCTTCTCCTCATCTCTCCTACATTCAGGGCACTCTGCTTCTTCAAGGTCTCTCTTCACCCAAAGCTCCTCTTCCATACCCCTTATAGCTATTTAACTACTTATCAGGAACCAGCCACAGCTGCACATTATCCACAACAACCAACCAACCTATAGCCCCTGAAGCTAACCTACAGCTATATATTATCAATGTTAATTAAACTAGTTTTATTTTTCTGCAATTCCTTTATGCTGTGTTTTGAATTTAGTATGAGAATAATGTTGATAACAAACTGTTGTTTTAGTTGTTTCCAGGTAGTGTTCGCCCTAAGTCAAGGACTTTTCATGTTTCCTGTGCTCTGCCAGTGAGCAGGTGCACAAGAAGCTGGGAAGGAGCAGAGCCAGGAAAGTTGACCTGAACTAGCTGAAGGGATATTTCATACCATAGAATATCATGCTCAGTATATAAACTGGGGGGAATTAGCCAGGGGTTGCCAATGGCTGCTCAGGGACTGGCTGGGCATCGGTCAGTGGGTGGTGAGCAACTGTATTATGCGTAATTTGTTTTTCTTGGGTTTTATTCCTCCCTCTTGCTCTTCTTTTGTTATTTCCCTTTTCATTACTACTGTTATTATATTTTAATTTGTTTCAATTATTAAATTGTTCTTATCTGAGCCCATGAGTTTTACCTTTTTCTGTTTATCCTCCTATCCCACTGGAGGTGGGGGAGTAAGCGAGTGGCTGTGTGGTACTTAATTGCTGGCTGGGATTAAATCACAGCACTGCTCTTGAATATACCTTAATAACTTGAACTTGGCTCAGAAAGTAATGTAGATTTGGTATAAACAAGAAACTAAAATAAATGAAGGCTAACTGAAAGAATTCTTTTATTTAAAACACCATGTAAGGTATTAACTATATGTAGAGGAATTATAGAGGACTGTATGAAAAAATTATTTGTAAAAAGGTTGTAATGATTGTTAAAAACATAAGGTATGAGGTGTTAAAAAAAAAGGGGGGGAAGTGTAGAGGAATGAAGTTGGGTTAATTAGCATTGATAATATACAACTGTGGGCTGGCTTCAGGGGCAGTGGGTTGGCTGATGTGGATAAGGTGCAGCTGTGGCTGGTTCTGTTAAGTGGTTGGGCAGCCAAGGAAGAGAGAGCAGCTGAGGGAAAAGCAGAGAGAATGCATGCCCTGGGTGAGGAGAGATCAGGAAAAGGTAGCAGAGGGACTGGTATGGAGAGTATGTTGGTATGTGGTGGTAAAAGATTTTGTTGCAGCTTTCTAGTTTTGAGAGTGCTGTAATAATTGGTGTCTTGTGTGAGGCCTTTCAGATTATGAGATTGAGTTTAATGAGTGGTGGCAGTAATGATGGCTGTGCTGGGGGATGTTTGAAGTTTTGAACAGTGATGGCAGTGCCCAGTGTAGCAGAGAGAGGCGGGGATAGCCTGCAATCCAGATCACATTGAGATTGACAGGAAGAGTATGGGGATCCAGATCACGTTGAGATTGACAGGAAGAGCATGGGGATCCAGATCAGACACTGGTAAAGGTGAGCTGTTGGGATCAAAGAGAAGGAAGCCTGACTGCTTTGGAGCTAAGAGACTGAGGATAAGGAGTGGTAGTGGCGAGGTGCATGGCCAGATGTGCCAGCAGCCTGCAGTGGCAGTGGGTCCAGACTGGGTCTGACTAGACGGTAGTGATAGCTGTGCTGGGGAAAGGTGTGGGAGCAACGTGGTGCTGTATGTGCCTCCCGCCGCTGCTGCTTGGCCTGGTGGCATTCTTGCTGACATTTATGTACTTGTTGAAGGTGTCTCCACTTGTAGAAGAAATGAGTGACCACAAGGACGTTGAGAAGTTTTTCAGGACACAGGATGATGTGTTAGTGCCTTATTCTAGATCTGCTGCTGAAAGCTTGCTCAGGTTATTGTCCAGTGTGACCCAGGAGGTGAAAGGACAAGGCACTATAAGTTCATCAGAACCGCCCTCTGAAGAAATCAAAATCCCAGATGCTAAGAAAGTAGATAAGAAGAAAGGTGATCGACCTGCAGAAGATAAAAAGCCCAAGATAAAGGTGAAGAAGGAACATGAGTATGAGTTCAGGGACAAGTTGTCTCAACTGTATAAAAATGTTTATTTGTAAAAGGTTATGATGACTGTTAAATACCAAAGTTAAGAAATGTTAAAAAGGAAAAGAAAAAAAGGGTGGAATTGTAGAGGACTGTATGAAAAAAATATTTGTAAAAAGGTTGTAATGACTGTTAAAAATATAAGGTATAAAATGTTTTTTAAAAAAAAGGGGGGGGAAGTGTTAGAGGAATGAAGTTGGGTTAATTAACATTGATAATATACAGTCGTGGGTTGGCTGGGGAGGTGGATGATGTAAATAAGGTGCAGCTGTGGCTGGTTCTGTTAAGTGGTTGAGCAGCCGAGGAAGAAGCAGAGAGAATGCATGCTCTGGGTGAGGAGAGACTAGGAGAAGGCAGCAGAGGGACTGGCATGAAGAGTTATGTTGGTATGTGATGGTAAAAAACCTTGTTGTTAGCTGGCTAGTCTGGAGAGTGTTGTGACAACTATGCAAACTCATTCAGCTCTTATACTGTGAAAAGGATGCCACCTTAATTGACTTCAATGCTAATTTTCTTTCTTCCTTAGTCCCACGATGCCACTTGAAAGATAACTGCAGTGTAATTAGTTACTAAATAAATCCTATCTTACTATAAAATTCATTAATATAGCATAAACATAGCTGTTAACATTTCAGCCTTTGTGTTACTATAGTGAAGTCACCTAGGGAGAGTGTGATGAAGTACACCAACACCTACCTGTTAGTGCTCTTTCCTTTTCTATTTTTTTGGTTGGACCTTTCTTCTAATTGTTCTCTGGGTTTTTTGGCTTCCTCATGCTGCTTCTGCTCAGTAAGTGATTTATTTGGTATTTGTATAAGAACAGAATCTCCTTCTCCAACTAGAAACATGGTCTTGAACTTGTTATAGAGCATTGTAGATTCTTCCATGATAACTTGGCTAACTTTAGACTTCCGTATCTGAAAAATAAAAGGTAAAACAGTCAACTCCACTTATATATATATCATATCTACTTAAGTGCTATATGACATTCTTAACTCTTATGTATAGATTTGAAGTGAAACATGCTTCAAAGTAGTAAATAAAGTTTGTCAATTGAAAAAAATGTTTCCCTCTAGAAGTTGCTTCAAATGAAGGTGCAAAACTCACCTTCTTTAGACTCAAAACCATCTCTCTGTGTTTTTGAGCTTGTTGCATTGTGACCTGAAGGGAAGCAAGCTCATCAAGAGCTTCAATACACCTATTCACATCCTGTATATAAACAAAAGTTTGATTTGAAGACTTTGTTTAAATGCTAACGATCTTTGGTAGCCACATTAAGAGGGGAAAAAATAATTGAAGGCTATGTTGAGATTTAGTTCCTGTTTTGAGGGAAAGTAGCAAAAAAAGCAAGTCAGACACTGCTTAGATCTCTCTCTAAAGAGGTGAGATCTTCACTCATCAAATTATATACAAAGATGCTCAAGTTATAGAAACCACCTGGGTACTTGGCAGAGAAAAATGAGGGTTCAGGGCTATTTTCAGCAGAATATGGTATTTGCCACACTTACTCAGTGATAAATACAATAACAAAAACATCTTTGCCCTAGCTCCACAACCAATCTTATAAAATTTTCTAGTGAAGGCAAGAACACAATGATATCTCTATGAGCTTTTTTGTTAAGTATTTTTACATTTGAAGTGAATTTACTATCTGGAGTTCAGCTGACAGAAAAATATTTAAACAACTGAACCATTTTTCTGAGGTGAAAATCTTTAAATTTAATATTAATTACTTTGAAGTCATAAAATTTTTATAGACTTGAGTTGGTTGTACTAGAAATGAATGTTTTACTGTTTATCATGACAACATAAACTCATAGACTGAGTTGAAACTGCTCACTGCTACTCATGCTGCTAAATGCAGAAGCCACTACAATGTTTGTTGTGAAAGACTTAAACTAGTTTCTCATTACACAAATAGCTTTCATAAAGTAAAAGTACAAAGTCAGAGGCCAAATTCCTTTCAACGCTTTTCACATGATGGCACTCTGAGAAGACCAGGTGAGTAATTAAAAAAAGTTTCCCAAGCCAGGTCTTGCAAATTAAAAGTACCTTTACTTCTCAAGAGATATTGTTTAATAAATCATACTTCAAACCAGGTATTCAAAAAATGTTTCCTACTTGAATTGAGTGCATACCTCAATGAACAAAATATACTTACTAGGTCATCAATTTTGAGTGAGCTTTTAATTTCTGCATGTATCCTTTGAAGCTTAGAATCCATTGATGTTTCTAAAGATCAGAAATAGCAGGCATGAATATTTCATCATCTCATGAGATATTTTTGTAGAAACACTTACACAAACCTGAACTTGAGATACCGAAGGCAAAAAACTATGAGTAGTTAACTAATTTTAAGTCTTCCTAAGGTATGTTAAGGTAGCAAATAATGTTGGTCGTTATGTTTTCTTTTTAACTGGGCACACAACAGTGTGGAGTTACAACTTAATATTTTTTCTGCTGTAATATCCAACTGTTGCCTTCTAGAAGTTAACCCAGGTAAAAATAAAGTTTCAATAAATAGTAAGAGCTGGGAAACTGTAGAAGTTTATTATGAGAGGATACCTGAATACTGATGCTTTGCATTTCAGAGGCTTGGACACAGTCATAGATTTAATCCATTAAAGTAGTTCACAATGCATGTGCTGTAACAAGTGGTAAAGACAAACTAATAAGTTGATCCCTAACTCACAGGTGCTAAAGGCCTGTATTGGGTTTATGTGGCAAGGTTTTGGTAGTAGAGGGACTGCAGGGATATCCTCTGTGAGAAGAGACCAGGGGCTGTGCCTGTGCCAGACACAGCTGATTCCAGCTAGCTCTGCAGTGGACCTGTTACTGGCCAGAGATGAGCTAATCAGCAAAGCTCATGGTGCCTCTGTGAAAACATATTTAAGAAAGGGTAGAAATACTGCACAGCAGAGTGTGAGAGAGAGGAGTGTGTGTCTGGGGGGAAACAAAGAAAAAAAAAAACAACAAACAAACCACCAACCATGTGAGAAACAATTCTGCAAACACCAAGGTCAGTGAAGGAGGAGGGTGTGGCAGGTTGATCTTGGCTTGATGCCAGATATGCACCAAGCCACTACAACTCCCCCTCAACAGGACAGGGGAAGAAAATATGACAAAAAATTTGAGTTAAGGACAGGGAAATCAGTCAGCAATTACCATCACAGGCATAAAAAAAAACCCAAAACTTGGGGAAATTAATTTATTGCCAGTCAAATCAGAATTAGATAATGAAAAATAAGAACAAATCTGAAAAAAAAAACTTCCCCCCACCCCTCCCTTCCAGGCTCAACTTGACTTGCAACTTCTCTACCTCCTACCCCAAGTGGCACAAGGGGACAGGTAATGGGGGCTGTGGTCAGCTCATAATGCTTTTGTTACCAATCTGCTAATAAGTTAGAATTAATTGACTTTATTTGATTTTATAAAATCATTTGGAATAAGAAATATATTTTAATGAAACTTGTAGATACACAGTAAAAGCTGATATGAAATCCTCTGTACAGTCCTGTACCGAGGCCAGAAGAATGGGTTAGAATTATTGAATAGGAATGTTTAGAACTTAGGTAACAAATTTGAGATTTTAGATAATAGTCAGTTACAGATTTCTTTGTATTTGACTGGTCTTCTGTATGTGGAAAGTGTATTGAGATGTCAGAATGCAGAATTAATAGGAACTGGAAGCAACCGAATGAAACAACTCGTAGTTACCTGCCAAGAAACAGTGAACTTTAGTAAAAGGTAATTCCGGCAGGGGGAGTTCACGACCACCTACTCATGTACCACCTACCCAAATTGTACCCCAGACCCATTTCTGGACCTTTCTAACCTTTACTGCGCAGAATCGGATGTGGGAGGAGAGTATGTTAATGATTTTCAGGAAATGCTATGCTATGTTTATGCATGAATGCTTATTCATACATATTCATTAAGTTCTATATATGGTGTATGATTTTGAGGCTTGGTGTGCGTTGATCGTGAGAGGACTCACTCACGCACCCGGCTGACAATAAAGAAGTGTCTGCTTATCTGCATCACATTGGTGTTGATAAGTTCTTCATTCCGAGATTTCGGTAACACTTTGTCTCTGCCGCTCCTTCCTCCACACACTGTTCCTCTGCTCCAGCATGGGGCCCCTCCCATGGGATACAATCCTCACGACCTTCCTACAGGCTGTAGTTCTTCATTAACTGCTCCAGCATGGGTCCTTTCCATGGGGTACAGTCCTTCAAGAATGGACACTCCAGTGTGAGTTCCCCATGGGGCAAAGGTCATGCTGGAAAACCTGCTGCAGCGTGGGTCCTTCCCACAGCTGCAGTTCCTGCTCTAGTGTGGGCTTTCCACAGGGTCACAGCTTCCTTCAGGGCATATCCACGTGTTCCAGTGGCATCGTATCCTTCATGGGCTGCAGGGGACCAACCTACAGTCACCTTGGTCTTCACCACGGGCTGCAGGGGAATCTCTGCTTTGGTACCTGCAGTACCTCCTCTCCCTCCTTCTTTACTGACCTTGGTGTCTGCATTATTGTTTCTCTCACATTTTTCTCATTCCTTTCCCTGACAGCACACAGGCACATACACCACCTTGCCACATAAACCTAGTACAGAGGAGGAGGAGGTACTTCAGGTGCCAGAGCAGAGATTCCTCTGCAGCCCATGCCAGAGCAAGTATCCACCCTGCAGCATGTGGAGAGCCCATACTGGAGCATGCTCCTGACAGGAACTGGAGCCCAGGGGAAAGACCCATGCTGGAGCAGGGAAAAGTTTTAGGAGGCAGGAGCAGCAGAGATGAACTGTTTTCAGCTGACTACAACCCTTCTTTCCCCATCCCTGCTGTGTTGCTAGGGGTGGGGGATATAGAAAAGTTGAGAATGAAGGAGTGAAGTTGAGCCTGGGAAGAAGGGGTGGAGTGGGGGGGAAGGTGTTTTAGTTTTTGTCTTTCTTTTTCACCATCCTACTCTATTTTTAATTGGCAATAACTTTAATTTTCCCCAATTCAAGTCTGGTTTTCCACCTGATGGTGATTGGTAAGTGATCTCCCTGTCTTTATCTGGACCCATGAGCTCTTTCATCTTATTTTCTCCCCATCCTGCTGAGGAGGGAGAGTGAGAGAGCAGCTGGTTGGGGGTCTGGCAGCCAGCCAAGGTCAAACTATTGCAACAAGAATTATTTACTTAAAAAAAAAAAAGTAAATATCTATAATGAAAAACAAGAAAGAATTTGAAAAACAGAGGATGTTAGTTAATCCTTACAAATAGTGAACAAGACATGGCCTTGGGAGAAGGAATAGACACCATAAATATGTCAAGCTAAGAAATAACAAGATAAGTTCAAGGAGAACCAAAAGGTTAATGAGACCAAACAGAAAATTACTTGATCTATGTGTGAACTATCCTAATTAGCATACTAAAAGATCCACCCTCCAGCAAAGAGAGCCCCCCACTAACAAAGCCCCCTCCTCGCAGAAAATGTAGGGTGAAAAAAAAAAAAGCTGTACCTTTAAATGGAGACAAGGGTCATAAGAACCAATGAGAATTAAGTGTAACTCAATGTAACTGTAAACAATTTTTGAAAGATTATAAAGTGTTTTACCATGTGTTAAGAGGTGTGCTAGCTTTGTGGATTTACCACCTAGCACCCATCTTTGCACAGACATGCAATAAATATCTTGATTCTGCGTGTGGATTGGCTCTTGCACACCAGGTGAAGAACTCAGATTTGGGATAAAAGCATCACAACATTCATTTGTTTTTTCTTTGATATAAAAGTGGTATACATACTAAGTAATATTGCAGACAAACTGCTTGTTTGTCCCATCTGCCTTGGACACATTTATATAAAAATTTCTCCTCCTGCTAGCACTGGAATTG
The DNA here is from genome assembly GCF_017639655.2 of Falco naumanni. Taxonomy (NCBI): domain Eukaryota; kingdom Metazoa; phylum Chordata; class Aves; order Falconiformes; family Falconidae; genus Falco; species Falco naumanni. The sequence continues at coordinate 28,038,143 of NC_054079.1, forward strand.
ATTCCAGTTTAAACCACTGGATTTCTACTATATAACAAAAGATAGGTGGAACCTTAAGGCAGTGGTTTGAACTGCCCTTAAGACATATCTAAGAAGGGTAGGGACACTAAGAAGGAAATTACTTGTTATTGTATTGTAAAGGTTGGTTTGGAAGTCTAGTCTGGTAGACAAGAACTTAGTAACTATCCCAAATCTAACACCCTGCCCTGGAAAAGGATATCATCTGACTATTTGCAAGGAGTCCCCTCTGATTATTCTGTTATGATGGAACAGACAATTAGTTGTGAAGATAACAAACTAAAGTGATTCAGTTCAAAGAAACGGAGCCTTTGATTTCATATTCTGGTGAACAGAGAACATGTAAAAGGTTTAAAAACCAGGATGACAATAAGATGAGAATACTGAAGAACAGTTCTAACACGCTGCTGAAGGAAAGAATGTAGAAGGCCTAAAACAAGAATACACTGCTTTACAGATCTTAAGGAAGTAATCACAGATCAAACATCTTTGACTGAAACCTTAAAACCCACTTAGAAGTAAGTCTAGACATATATTTCTCTTAAAAAAAATAAGATAGTAAAAAATATTCTGTATTTATATATTCTATGTATGTAAATATATTAAGAATATTTAATATTCTTTTAACTAACCTCTCTTCTTCTCCATAATTTTAACTTCCAATTTCTTACTTTCTTCTTTATTTTGCCTATCAAAACATGAAAGCATTTTTACAATGCTGTCTTCTAAATTCTTGAGTCTTTTATTATTATTTTTAAATGAGGTGTTTTGAGATATTCAAACTGCGTGTAAAAATACAGAAGTCAAACTCTGGTTTCTTCAAAGACCAAAATAAATTAAATTATTTATTTATTATGATACTGCAGATAAAGAATCCTCCAGATTAGTAGAATATTTCCCCTAGAAGCTGCAAATGAAAGTGTTATTAAAATGTAAAAAATAAGATAAAACTGCAGTGTGTGAAACAGATTGATGGAGAGACAATATTGTAGCAGGATCAAAATTTAACACTGACATTCAGGTTTACCTCAGGGAATTGTGGGAAAAATAATGATTATATAATAACAATTAAAATAACTCCCACAGCAACTCTAATAAAAAAGTACAGAAATAGGTAAGCTATAAGTATAGCACAATCTTTAAAGAAAACTCCTAAAATATTTTTGTTCACAAAAAAAACTCCAACAACAAATACCTATTTATGAAGTCTTCAGTCTTGTTTTATCATAGAAATTAAAAACCTTATTTTAATTAGTATATTCCACCATTCAGTGACTTTTTCCAAATTTAATAAAAATAAGTATCAATTAAATAAAAATCCTGCATGTATATCAGTTTACACATACCTTTCTCATTTTATTCAGATACTGAATCAGACTTTGAAAAGCCCCTGCCATGGCCAGGGACGCCTTCCGCTAGGCCAGGTTGCTCAAAGCCCCATCCAACCTGGCCTCAAACCCTTCCAGGGAGGGGGCACCCACAACTTCTCTGGGCAACCTGTTCCAGTGTCTCGCCATCCTCACAGTAAAGAATTTGTTCCTAATATCTCATCTAAATCTACTGTCTTTCAGCTTAAAACAGTTACCCCTTATCCTATCAGTACGTGCCCTTGTAAAAAAATCCCTCTCCAGCTTTCTTGTAGGCTCCCTCTAGGTCCTGGAAGGTATTCTCAGGATACAGAACCCACCAACTCTGTCCTGCTGTTAGGAAGTCTAAGTCACTGAAAGACTGACATCACTTAATTTCTGGATTCAGTTTTTCCCATCCTCCCACAATACTACATACTGATTTACAAGAGCTTTTTTATTCTCCACTTAAAAAGTTAAATAATGCTTGGGGGGGGGGGGGGGGGGGTGTTAAGGCAAGGCAGAGGGAGGACACAGAACACCGTGCAAACAAATTGGGAAATTTGTCAGGTTTTGTGCTGCCTCTTAGTTTCAAAGTACTACCACAATGTACAGACACTGTGTATTAAAACATACTCATGGCTCTGATTCCGTTTGCTCCTCTTGCTTACGCTTTCTTTCTGTCAGCTCTCTCTCATGTTGGCCTTGTAACGTGTTTCTTCTATGAGCTCCTTGAAAGTTTCTCCCTCCTTTTTTCTTCTGTTTTTTATTTAGGGTGAGAAGAGAGAAGGAGTCTTTAGATTACTTAATGTCAAAAACATTAACAGTTAAACCTACCTGCTCTAGATGTCTACACATTACTGCTCTAGTCCATGAAACACCCTGATGAGAGTTAGCATTCCTCTAACTAAATCCAAATCTTTTATATGCAGATAAGAAGCTGAGTTTTATTAGTGCTTTCTCTCTGATATGGAGAAGAATATCCCAAACGCTAAAAAACCCAAAGCCGTTCCCAAATGATCAGCTAGAGGCAGCTTCCTATCTTTCAAAAAATATATTTCACAGACCCCACAGCTTCTCAACACTCAGGACAAAAAAAAAAATATGCATTTGAGTAAGCATGTTTAAAAACAAATAAACCAAAACACCAACAAATCTTTGCTACAATAAATCACTTGGATTTAAATCCATCTTTTTTTTTAAAAAATAAAGTATTAGAAAACTTATAGATATTTACAAAGAATGTTTATTGAAAACATTATTTGACAGAAAGGAGCTCTGCAAGTTCTCATTTCCAAGACATGCATCTATATTAGCCAGACATAAGGCTCCAACACTCAACAGACAAAATTGAAGACCTGGTGTCCTGGTTTTGGCTGGGACAGTGAATTTTCTTTTTCAGTAGCTGGGTACAATGCTGTGTTTTGGATTTAGTATGAGAATAATGTTGAGTAACACACTGACGGTTTAGTTGTTGCTAAGTAGCGCTTACCCCAAGTGAAGGACTTTTTCACAGTTTCCCGTGCTCTGCCGGTGAGCAGGTACATAAGAGAGCTAGGAGGAAGCAGAGGCAGGGACAGCTGACCCAAACTAGCTAAAGGGATATTCTGTACTACAGGATGTCATGCTGAGTATATAAGACTGGGGGGAGTTGGCCAGGGCCTTGCGATTTGCTGCTTGGGGACTGGCCTGGGCATTGGTCAGTGGGTTGGGCTGAGCAATTGTATTGTGCATCAGCTTGGGGTTTTTGGGTTTTTTTTTTTTCTTGGGGTTTTATTCCCTCACTCTTTCCTCTCTCCTTTTCATTATAGTTGTTGTTTATTATTATATTTTACTTTATTTCATTTATTATATTGGTTTTATCTCAACCCACAAGTTTTTGCTTTTTTCCGATTCTCCTCCCCATCTCCACCGGGGGTGGGGGGAAGTGAATGAGTGGCTGCGTGGTACTTAGTTGCTGGCTGGAGTTTAAACCACAGCACCTAGTATTAGCTTTAATAAATATTTTCAGTGGAACGACTGTTCTTTATGATAAGTGAGAGTCAATGAAGTGTCAATATACCTGATACACCTTCATGTTTTCCTTCATCCTCTTCAGAATCAAATGCTGATGCAGAACCCACTTGGGAAGGATTCTCCTTCTTGTTTCTGGTCTCCCTCTTTGCTTCTCTTCTATCAAATTCCTTCCTCAATTTGTCTTCTTCCTTCTGACTCTCCTCGTCTTTTTTTCCCTTGTTTTTTTTGGCTTTTCTTCCAGTCCTTTTTTCTTTGTCTTCTCCTCTTCATGAATGCTTAAAACACAGTAAATTACTTGAGCATTCATATTTGATATCTATACCCAATTTAAAAGAGAACCTAACTCTCAGTTCAGGAAGATTGTACTTTTTAGTTTTACTATCAAATACTCCACCTGCATAAAGTTGGCTCACTCTTTAGACCTTTCATTTCATAGGATAATTCAGGTTGGAAGGGGCCTCTGGAAGTCTCATTGTCCAACCCCTTGCTGGGAGTGGTTCAGACCAGGTTACTCGGGGCTTTTCTCCAGTCTGGTCTTGAAAACCTCCAAGGATGTGGGGCTGGACAACCTCTCTGGGTAACCTGCCCTCTGCTTGACTGTCCTCAGGGTGAAAAAGTATTTCCCTATATCCAGTCTGATCCTCTCTTGTTTCAGTATATGCCCGTTGCCTCTCATCCTACCATCATGCACTGCTGTGATGAGCCT